>NW_028289165.1:0-212622 GCF_059628265.1 Tinamus guttatus | reverse complement strand
GAATGGGGCTGTGGAGACCTCACTCCCTTGGAAATCCCTCTTTTCCACTACTTGTAGCTTTGGTGCCTGAACTGCAGCTGAATACTCCCAACCACAGGAAGCAGAGAGCAAGAACAGGAGCAGCATGGACAGGTGAAGGATTAAGGAGCAACACCATGATCCTGTTGCCAAGGGAGGCAAGGAGAGGGACAGAGAGGCATTCTGGAAAACCTTCTCTTTACCTGCAGGGTATGGTACCTTGCAGAGGGGGACATTGCAGCACTGCCCCTCTCAGCCCCTTGGTGGGGAGGCAACAAGGAGATGCCCCTCTCCTCTGCCACAGCTCTGGCTGCAGAGTTCAGCCAACGTCCCATGCCCTGCAGTTCCTTCTCCTTCCCTGTCCATCTCTGCTGCCTGCAGCTGTCCCTGCTGCCAGCTCTTTCTCTGTCCCAGTGTCTTGTCCCTGTCACTGCTCAAAGATCCCATGTCACCCTCTGGGTGCTCAGTTCTGCCCTACAGAAACCTCTGGCAATGTCCAGGGGCAGCTCTGCGGTTGCAGGTTGGAATGAGCAGGTCACATAAAGTCCTAGGATGCTGCAAAGAAGATGCTGATGCTGCCTTTAGACTAAAGTGGGGATGAAGCAGCTCACTGACGTTTCTCACACCTATTAATCTCTCAGAGCGAAGGTTTACAACTCCCAGCTCATTGCCAAAACAGAAAACTTGTTCCTTCATTCTCCCTGTCAAAATGAGGAAGGTGAAAGTGCAGAGACCTGAAGGAAAGCTCCTTCTCCTTCAAGCAGCTCTTCTCTTGCTTTTCCTCTTGAAAGGACCCCTCAGACATGTCCTGCGCATGTGCTGGAGCTCTGAGCAGAACCTGACCCCTGCAGCACCTCTCAAAGGCAGAAAGAATCTGCCCTGTCAGGGATCTCTTCCCACCCAAAGCTTCTCCCCACAGCACCACGAGGAGCTCCCTGGAGAGGCTGTGTGCTGACCCTCACAGGTGGCAGAGTCACTGCCCTGGGCAAACAGCACCGTGAGGTACAGGGACACTGCTCTGAATCACAGCCCCAGGCAGACCTTGGTGCACTCCCTGCCTTCACAGCCCTACAGCCCTGTGTTCAAGTGGCATAGCCAAGAGAAGCAAACCCTGATCCTCTGACCATGTGTCAGGGAATCCCTGCCCTGAAGCATCTCCTCCTCCTGCTATGTCCTGCTTACTCCAGGAGAGAGACCATTAAAAATCCTATGAGACATGGTTTGGCTGGGATGCAGACACCCCCTCCAGGAACCTCAGCAGCATTGCCCTGCAGACAGAGACTCACTGTTTCAAGGGCTGTGAAGATTTCCCCCACAATGAGCTCTGCTCCCGCTCCACACTGCCGTTCCCCTCTCGCTGCCTTCTCTCCTCTGCTGTCCGCAGCAGCAGGCAGTGCCCGCAGCCCTGCTGCTCTTGGCACAGGAGCTGCTCCTGCACTCGGCTGTCTCTGGGCAGTGCTGCCAGGCTGCCACGAGCTGCCTCCGTCCCAGGAGCCTGGCCCCGCTCAGGAGCAGAGGAACAGCTGAACTCACCAATTTCTCTGTCCCTTGTGCCCCCTCCTCCTGGGGAATGTTCCCTCAAGCAAACTAAAATAATCATCTGTTTTCCTTTTCTCGTGAGTGGAGACAGGTCCCAACATTGCAATTTATTTCATCAGAGGATGTGGAGCTATGAAACTTGTGAATGTCCCCCTCTGGAAGAATGATTTTCATCTTTCGACCAGATAGGGATGTCTAGATGGGACAAAAGTGAACTCACTGAGTGGTTCATGTTTTGATTAGGATTAATCAGTCTGGGCATTACAGAATTCAGACCCCCAGGCCCGGGTTTGAAGTGATATTCCGATTATTCCTGTAAATTCCACAGATGCCATTGGTGGGATTCCCCTTGCCAAAAACAAAGTGAGCACAACACAGAGGTGTGCATGTGTGCTCTGTCTAAGATCCCACTGTAATCATTGGAGATGGAAGAGTCAATCGCTTACACACAGATATCTGGCGACAGTTGGAGAGACAGATGTGGTCCAAAGCAGATGCCCCACAGACACATGTGGTGTCCGTGTCTGCTTGCTCTCATGCAGGAACTGGGGGACCTGCATCATCCTAGAGGATGAGGTGAGGATCAGGTGGGGAATTGTCTTGGCTATCTGAAATGACCTCCTGGTGCCAAACACAACTAGAGCCCCACTCACTCCGGCTGAGGCATAGGAAGATTCCAGTATTAACCAGCAGCTCTTGTAATTCAGTGCAGACACTTGATTTGATGGCGTTGAAAAGTGCTGGAAGAGCCTTGTCAGATGCCTGGGTTGTCCAGCTCAACCAGGGACACTATCCCTGCCAACAGGGAGTGCTTGCTGGGCAAATGCTCCAGCGAATCCTAGGGTTCCATTCCGAACCCAGACGAATGAAATCCAGCACTGTCTGTAGGGAAAGTCCATCCTGTCTACATTCATGTGTGCTGCATAAATGAGAGGCACATCACACCAAGGTATCTTGAGGTTCTTGGCACTCTCAACCCGTTCTTGCTCTCCTCTCCTCAACTTCTCCATCATATTATATGAACAGGCATTGGGCTAATGAGGACCTCAGCGTGTCTGGATCACAGGCTGTCAAGGTCCACGGACATCTTCAGGGGCACCTTGTCCTTCCTGGAGATTTGTGCAAGAAGTCTGTCATAGGTCCAGTATAGCCACAGAGTCACCTCAGGCAGAACCCCCTTTCCTGCTGTTTTTCAGTGTCCCAGCTTTGCGTCTTCCTGGCCTCAGACACTGCTGGATTCACTTTCTTAGTGGGAAGCTGCTTCCACCATTGCATTGTTCCTGCTATATATGATGGCATGGCTCTGCTCTGAACTGGGCCATTGCACACGCAGTGTCTTTGCCTCTTGGTAACAGGTTTCTCTGTGACCATTCTGTTCTCTGTGCCACAGCTGAAGCTCTATAGCCCAAATATATGCAAGTGTAGGCAGCCTGAAGTAGAGGCAGGAGCACGTGAAGATGTGCAAGCTGTCACAGGCCTGAAATATCATTGGAATGGTGATCAATGGAAGATGAGGGAGGATGCCTTTTGTGTGAAGGAGCAGATTGGATGTGTGGAGCTCTTCATTCGAAGAGGCAAGGTTTGAAGTGAGAGCTTGTGGGTGAGCATCTCAGGAGGGAGCTCTCCTATTTCTCAGCAGTATAAAAAAAGTCTGTGGATCACTGGCCCTGGTTCTTGTTGGGCAGACTTTAATCCCCCTACCATGACCTGGAAAGGCAAACTGCAGGGTACAAGCAGTCTGGGAGACTTCTGGAGCACATCAAGGAGAACTTTTTTGCACAGCTGCCAGATGGGCTGATGAGGACAATGCTTTCTGGTATCTGGACATTTCAAACAAGGACAAACTGATCAGAGATGGGATAGTCAGTGTCTGCCTTGCCTACTGTGACCATGAGAATCTGGACTGCCTAATGCTGAGGGGAGTGCAGAAGGACAGTAGCAGAACAGAGACTGGGCTTCCAAAGAGCCGACTTCCTGGCCTGTTCACGGGCCTGGTGGGGGATCCCAGGGGAGGCAGCTCTCCAGGACATCAGAGCTCAGGAAAGTCAGCAGATCTTTAAGGACAGACCTGCCAAGCACAAGGATGGGTCATTCCGATACTCACTAAATCTATCAGATACCTCAGGACACTCAAACCAGCAGATACCCCTTGGGTAAACTGGGATCTCATAACTTAGCTCCAGACTAATAGGGCAATGTAGGGGTGAAAAAAAAAATCAAAAGCAAAGGCAGAGGCATTTAGAAATGTTGCCCAGCATCACATTAGAAGGACGAGTGCAGGGTCCTGCACCTGGGGAGGAATAACCCCAGGCACCAGTATAGATTAGAGGTTGACCTGCTGGAAAGCAACTCCACAGAGAGGGATTTGGGAATCCTGGTTGACAAGTGGCTAACCATGAGTCAGCAATGTGCCCTCATGGCCAAGAAGGCTAATGGGATACTGGCATCTATCCTGTGAGGAAAGACTAAGCGAGCTGGGCCTGTTTAGTCCGGAGAAGAGAAGACCGAGAGGAGACCTGATCAACACATAGAAGTAAGTACCTTAGGGGTGACTGTAGGGAGGATGGGGCCAAACTCTTCTTGATGGTGGCCACTGACAAGATAAAGGGTGCAAGTTGAAACACAGGAAGTTCCATCTCCATGTGAGGAAGAACTGTGTGGGTGACAGAGTCCTGGAACAGGCTGCCCAGAGAGGTGGTAGAGTCTCAATCTCTGGAGATCTTCAAAACCCACCTGGATGCCACCCTGTGCCACATGCTCTAGGTGTCCCTGCTTGAGCAGGGGAGTTGGACTAGATGAGCTCTAGAGGTCCCTTCAAATGTTAACCACTCTGTGATTCTGTGAACTTGCTGCTGGAGACAGTGCCCATCATTTCGCTTACCACATCTTCAGAGCGCAATTCAGCCGATCCTACATTAACTCTTCACTCATCCATCACACAGGGATGGGAATTACTGCAGCACAAACAGCCTGGCAATCATCAATTACTAATGCCACTCCTCTTGTTACACCATGCTCACTTAGGCACTGGGTTCATTTAGCAGCCTAAAACATCTTGCTGGACTCCCTAGTCCAATGGTAGCTGGCCACAAGTCTCTGCTCCTTGTCTACATTCGATGCAGAAGATCATGCTCACAGCAGCACAAATTCCTGGTGCTAAGTGCTCCATCTCCCTCCTCTTGATTAAGGAGCTGCCTTTCTCCAGGGCTGCAGAGCTCCGCAGGTGTCAGCCCCTCCACGGGGCACCCTCAGCAAACCCCCTCGTTCCCGCCGCTGCTGCTGGCCCCTCACTGCTCTGGCAGCAGCGACCTCAGCGCCAGCACCCGCCGTGAGCCTCCTGCTGGCCCAGCAGCTCCTCGGGCAGGGGGACCTCGCTCGCGCACAGCCCAGCGTGGGCTGCTGCCGCCGCGGGCTGCAGGGACACCAGGTTCCTCGGCAGAGCCGCCCCGGCCAGGAAGGGGCTGCTGACGTCACAACCAGCTGCGCGGCCTGGCCTATCAGGGGCTGCGGCAGCAGTGACGTCACCAGCCGACGCCCACGCGTCAGCACAGAGCCAGCCCTGCAGAGAGCAGGGGCCTCCCGGCAGCGTCCCCGCAATGGCCTCCGTGTCCCTGCCCGCTGCTGAGACACCCCTGGCCTCACAGGCAGCGCCTGCTGCTGCCCCGGCAGCTCCGCGCACACAAGGGACCTCCCCGCGTGTCTGCACCAGACCCCGCTGCCGGCCGCGCTGCTGCTGGGGCAGGAGCGGCCTCAGAGCCCGTCCCCAGCCATGGGCCAGCGCTGGCCTCGCAGCTGCTCTGCCAGCAGGGACCTCCCAAGGAACTGCCCAGCCAGGCGCCTCTTGCTGGCCTGCCCGGGACTCAGCAAAGAGCAGAGCTCACGGTCACCCTCACAGACATGGATGGACCTGCTAATGCCTGGCGCTGTCCAGTCAGGAGCACAGACAATGTGACCCCGCTCCCAAGCAGGAGCAGTGCCATGTGCCTGCTGCTGGCCTCCCAGGTGCTTACAAATACTGACTTGACCATCATCTGACTAGGCGATCCCCAAACATCCCTTGCAACCAGAGAAAGGGGCCTTCTCTCACTCAAGCTCCCTTGAAGCTTGCTTATGAGCCAGCAATGTCCCCTTGCTGCCAAGAAGGCCAGTGGTCTTCTGGGGTGTAGTAGGAAGACTGTTACCAGGAGGACAAGGGAGGTCATCCTGCCTCTCTACTAAGTTCTGGGGAGGCCACCCCTTGAGTCCTGTGTCCAGTGCTGGGCTCCGCAGTACAAGAGGGACATGAAGCTACTGGAGAGAGCCCAGCATATATCTATGTATGTCTAAAGTTGATCAGCGAGCTGGAGCATCTCTCCTATGAGAAGAAGCTGGGAGAACTGGGCCTGTTTTAGCCTGGAGAAGAGAAGGCTGACGCGGGGGATCTTATCAGGGTGTGCAAATACCTGAAGGGAGGATGCTAAGAGCAGAAGGGGGTGGCCCAGATTCTTTTCAGTGGTGACTAGTGATGGCACTAGAGTCAACAGACACAAATTGAAGCACAGGAAGTTCTGCTTGAATTTGAGGAAAAGCATCTTGACCGTGAAGGTGATAGAGCACTGGCATGGGTTACCCAGAAGGGATGTGGCGTCTCCTTCTCTGCAGATATTCCAGATCTGCCTGGACAGGATCCTGTGCAACGTGCTGTAGGTTACACTGCTTGACCAAAGGGTTTGAACTAGATCATCTGTAAAGCTCCTTCCAACCTCAACCATTCTGTGATGCTATAAATGGTCTCCACTGGAATAGATCAGCTTTTTGAGCTGTAGGGATCTGCCTGTCCCTCAGCTTTCTTGTGAGTGCTGCTCTAGTAGGATAGAAGGCATCCAGAGTCATTAGAGATTACCAAGGAAATTCCTGACCTGGCCTCCCGCTTAAGCTCTATCTCCAGTGATTCCATTAGGACCTTTAGGCCAGGAGCTTGTAAGCAGACCATGTGCATGCTTAGCCTGGTAAGGGGAATCCCACATGCCATGTATTTGTGGAGTTCATGAGTTAGCTGAATCCTTCCCCAAACCTGGCGCTTCTGAACAGACATGTGGAGCCCCAATAAGCCATCTGAATAACTCATCTGAACCATATATGCACCATGCATCAACAAGCTCCCTTCTTATCCTTGTCTGGGTGTCCTGCCTAGTTAAGAGATGTGAATCAGGACTTCCCATGGGACATTTCTAACTTTGGTAGATAATCATTATGTGATGAAATAAATTGCAATGTTGGAACCTGTATCCCTGTACTCTTTAGAGAAGGAAAACAGGTTACTCGATGGAGCATATCCCAGAGGGATGAATCCCAAGGGACAGAGTAATTCATGAATTCAGCTGGGCTGCAGCTCGTGGCAACCTGTCAGCACTGCCCAGAGACAGCCGAGTGCAGGAGCAGCTCCTGTGCCAAGAGCTGCAGGGCTGCGGGCACTGCCTGCTGCTGCGGACAGGGGAGGAGAGAAGGCAGCGAGAGGGGAACGGCAGAGTGGAGCGGGAGCAGAGCTCATTGTGGGGGAATCTTCACAGCCCTTGAAACAGTGAGTCTCTGTCTGCAGGGCAATGCTGCTGAGGTTCCTGGAGGGGGTGTCTGCATCCCAGCCAAACCACAGCTCATAGGATTTTTAATGGTCTCTCTCCTGGGGTAAGCAGGACATAGCAGGAGGAGGAGATGCTTCAGAGCAGGGGTTCCCTGACACATGGTCAGAGGATCAGGGTATGCTTCTCTTGGCTATGCCACTTGAACACAGGGCTGTAGGGCTGTGAAGGCAGGGAGTGCACCAAGGTCTGCCTGGGGCTGTGATTCAGAGCAGTGTCCCTGTACCTCATGGTGCTGTTTGCCCAGGGCAGTGACTCTGCCACCTGTGAGGGTCAGCACACAGCCTCTCCACGGAGCTCCCTGTGGTGCTGTGGGGAGAAGCTTTGGGTGGGAAGACAGATCCCTGGCAGGGCAGGTTCTTTCTGCCTTTGAGAGGCGCTGCAGGGGTCAGGTTCTGCTCACAGCTCCAGCACATGCGCAGGACATGTCTGAGGGGTCCTTTCAAGAAGAAAAGCAAGAGAAGAGCTGCTTGAAGGAGAAGGAGCTTTCCTTCAGGTCTCTGCACTTTCACTTTCCTAATTTTGACAGGGAGAATGAAGGAACAAGTTTCCTGTTTTGGCAATGAGCTGGGAGTCATAAGCCTTCACTCTGAGAGATTAAAAGGTCTGTGAGAAACATCAGTGAGCTGCTTCATCCCCACTTTAGTCTAAAGGCAGCATCAGGATCTTTGCAGCATCCTAGGACTATATGTGACCTGCTCCATTCCAACCTGCAACCACAGAGCTGGCCCTGGACATTGCCAGAGGTTTCTGTAGGGCAGAAATGAGCACCCAGAGGGTGACATGGGATCTTTGAGCAGTGACAGGGACAAGACACCGGGACAGAGAAAGAGCTGCCAGCAGGGACAGCTCCAGGCAGCAGAGATGGGCAGGGAAGGAGAAGGAACTGCAGGGCATGAGACTCTGGCTGAAATCTGCAGCCAGAGCTGTGGCAGAGGAGAGGGGCATCTCTTTGGTGCCTCCGCACCAAAGGGCTGAGAGGGGCAGTGCTGCAATGTCCCCCTCTGCAAGGTGCCATACCCTGCAGGTAAAGTGAAGGTTTTCCAGAATGCCTCTCTGTCCCTCTCCTTGCCTTCCTTGGAAACAGGGTCATGGTGTTGCTCCTTAATCCTTCTCCTGTCCATGCTGCTCCTGTTCCTTCTGCTTCCTGTGGTTGGAAGGATTCAGCTGCAGTTCAGGCACCAAAGCTACAAGTAGTGGAAAAGAAGGATTTTCAAGGGAGTGAGGTCTCCACAGCCCCATTCTGTCCTGTGCAGCTCCAGCAAAGGCAGTACAGGGAAATGAGTTGACTGTTCCTTAAGGAAAGTCCTTCTTAAATCCTCACAGTCATTTGGCTCTTACCCTGTGGTGTCCTGCAGGCTGCCACCTGCCCTCCAGAAAGCCTCTGCTGTCTCATGGCATATCTGTGGTATCCCAGCCACCCATGGGGAATCTATGGAAATACTAATAGTATGGAAGTGATGGTGGGAGGCTGTAAATGGGCAGCAGAAAAGGGTCTTAAGCGTTGTTTGCTAGAAGGGGAGTGTGGAGACCTCCCTCAGGTGCATGTAGAAAGGGTGAGAAGGTCAGAGACGGGCACTCTGAAACCAGACTCTGCTCTCAGCAGGGGATGCTCTCTTTTTAGAGTAACATCATCCTCTAGCTAGAAGAGGCATGAGCCTCAGAGATACGGGAATGAGACAAATAGATAGGAAAACGTCATTAATTTGTTTATTTTCCTTTTAAGAGTATCTCCTAAATTGTCTCTGTTTTTTCCTTGGTGAGTCCCCCATATGTATGGGGAGGAAATGTCCAACAGCAGCTCCCTCAGTGAGTTCCTCCTCCTGCCATTCGCAGACACGCGGGAGCTGCAGCTCTTGCACTTCTCGCTCTTCCTGGCCATCTACCTGGCTGCCCTCCTGGCCAACGGCCTCATCATCACAGCTGTAGCCTGTGACCACCGCCTCCACACCCCCATGTACTTCTTCCTCCTCAACCTCTCCCTCCTCGATCTTGGATCCATCTCCACAACTATCCCCAAATCCATGCATAATACCCTGATGGACACCAGAGACATTTCATACTTGGGATGTGCTGCACAGGTCTTAACATTTACATTTTTCATGTCAGCAGAGTATTATCTCCTCACAGTCATGGCCTATGACCGCTACGTTGCCATCTGCAGACCCCTGCACTACGGGACCCTCCTGGACAGCAGAGCTTGTGTCAGAATGACAGCAGCTGCCTGGACCAGTGGCTTTCTTAATGCTGTCCTTGAAACTTGGAACACATTTTCCCTACCCCTCTGCCAAGGCAATGTGGTGGAGCAGTTCTTCTGTGAGCTCCCCCAGATCCTCAAGCTCTCCTGCTCACACTCCTACCTCAGGGAAGTTTGGCTTCTGGTGGTTAGTGCCTGTTTATTCTTCGGGTGTTTCATTTTCATTGTGGTGTCCTACGTGCAGATCTTCAGAGCTGTGCTGAGGATCCCGTCTGAGCAGGGCCGGCACAAAGCCTTTTCCATGTGCCTCCCGCACCTGGCCGTGGTCTCCCTGTTTCTCAGCACTGGCCTATTTGCCTACCTGAAGCCCCCCTCCATCTGCTCCCCAGCTCTGGATCTGGTGCTGGCCATTCTTTACTCGGTGGTGCCTCCAGCACTGAACCCCCTCATCTACAGCATGAGGAACAAGGAGCTCAAGGATGCCATTAGGAAAGTGATTTCATGGACCCTTTTAAGCAGTGGTAATTTTTCCATATCTCTCCACAAATGACTCTTTCTGTATCCTGTAACTGGATTGAACATTGTTTTTTTCATGTTATTTTTATTATGACTTTTACTAGTGATAATAATTGTTATCTTTTGCTACACAACTACTTGTATTCATTCCCATTTTTATGGTGTCAGCTCTGTCTCACCTGATACCCTTAGTTATGTCAAATGCTGGACAAGGACTGGCTCCCTAACAGTATCTCTGTAATAAAGTAATTTCTATCAGTACGGTGTGTGAAAGCTGGGCTTTTCCTCCAAAGCTGGTGTCAAGAATAGGCCCAAGGACTTGCACCCCTCAAGGGCCTGCTGCACAGGATTCTCCATGGGTTCAGCAACACAGAGCTCAGAATCATGTAATGATCAAACCAGACCAAGGGCTGGTTTGAGAATTCGCCTATCAGAGTCCAAGGATAGTGGAGACGCTGAATGGTCATGGATTTACACATGCACAGCTCTCCTACGTATTAAGGCACAGTGTCAGAGGGCTGTTCTCATGGAGGGGAAGCCTTTGGGGTCAGGAGAGCACAGAGATCCTCCTGGGACAGCATATGCCTGGGATGGACTGTGAGTAGAGCCTCATAAAGGGAGAGCTCCTCAAAGATGGAGTTTCTTAGAGGTAAAGCACTGGGTATTCGCAGGCAAAAGAGGACTCTGCAGTCTCAGGAGAGGCAGGGAGGACTCAACTGTCAGGAAGAAGGGAGAACGGAGAGCCCTCTGGGTCACCATCTATCAGATACCAGGGGCAGGATGTATAGGCACAACTGGACACAACGAGCACCCTTGGAAATGCTCTGCAGTCCAGGTGCCCTGGACTGTGCAGTCATCTGCAGTCCCCTGGAGGGATTAGAGGTCATGATACCCATTTGGTTGGGTCTGACTCCTACCCCCGGTCACAGGGGCACTGAAATGTCACCCTTAGCCACTTTATTCCCCCCTCTCCCCCCTCCATATCCTTCCCAGCTCTGGATCTCTCTGTACTGGCCATTCTGTACTCAGTGGTGCCTCCAGCACTGAACCCCCTTGGCTACAGCATGAGGAACAAGGGGCTCAAGGAGGCACTGAGGAAACTTCCTCAATGGGTACAATGTCAGTGCCAAAAACTGTCCTGTGTGCAGTCTCTTGTCATTCCCATGTACCTGGCATGAAACATGTGCTCTTCATTTATTTCTTTATGAATTCTTACTCTTACCTTCCTGATAAAATAATAATAAATAATTTTTTAATATACAATAGAGCACTACAGCAGGAACAAAAGGCTGACTAGGGAAAATACGGGTCTGCTGCTAAATGGGCCAAGAGCCCTGGTGAGAGAGGACACAGAAAAGACCACCTTTGCCACAGGCTTTAGCGCTTTAGGAGCACGGTGAGAAAGAAGAGCACTGGCACAGCTCAACACTGGAACTAAGCTCTTTTTCTCCTTGGAGGGTGGTCAGGAGGGGAGATTAGCGGGTGGTGTCACAGTCACCCATGGGGATGGAAAGCCATGCTGTCACACACAGCATGTGGCCCTTCCTCTACCATCCTGCAGTCCTGCCTTTCACAGGATGGGGAGGTGTGTGCTGAGAGGGATTTCTGGCTGAAAATGACCCCCGGCAGGATGAAGAGGGTCACAGGGGAAGAGGACTGCTGCTTCCAGGGCTTGTCTGAACCTACAGCAGCTCATGGATGTTACTAAAGCACAACTGAGCCACGCGACACGTAACAATCATGACCTGCAATCAGAACAAAACCACAAGGACTGGTCCTGCTCTCAAGAAGATGAAGAAATATCCCTTGAGGGGTAGAGCAGTGGTGCTACAGGGCACTGAAAGCAAGTCTGTCACCACCAGTGGCTTTGTGTTTCAAAAACAGACACTGAGGATGGAAAAGCCATCAGGGAAGGGAAGGAGAACCTCTTGTGAGAACTTGCTCGGGAAGCAGGTCGGTTCTATAGTCTGCAGGGACACAGGAGCAGGTCTAGGATGACCTCTGGTAGAAATGGCCAAGGGTGCTGCCAAGGCCCCAACAGAATGGAGGTCTTTAGCCTCTTGACTATGGCTGTTGTGTCTGTTACCAAGGCCTACCAGGAATCATCAGGACTTCTCCCAGGGTCCCCAGAAGGATAAAGGGGGCAAAGGTGTCATGTGTTTGTCCTGCACTCAGCATTGCACACCCTCACCCAAACACTGATGCCAGGAAGAGACATAGGGAACACATGGAGGAAAGGATCTCCCTTCCCAGGATATCTCTGCCTATGCTCGGCCATTTGCCTTGATAAAACACATCAAGGGTGTATTCAGCATCAGGGTCACCTGAGTATTTTCTCTACCTATTACCAATGATTATATTTTTTAGCTTTAATCAACCCCTGGTAAGTTGTTGTAGTTAATGGCCTCAGTGGGATCCACTAGTGCACTACAAAACTTTAGGGTTTCCTTTTGACTTTGACTTCTTCAGTGATTTCATCAATCTCCTTTCAATAGCTGCAATTCACGGACTCACCTCCAAATACTGCATGGAGCTCATTAAAAAGCAAAAAGCCCTGATAAACCCGGACTCTCCCTGCTGTTTCCTTCAAGTGTCCATGGCTAATTGGAGAGGATTGGGGAGGGTAGCTGAAAGCTGAAGACAACAATTATATACAAATATTTCATCTTTTTAAAGTTTTCTATTGTTGTTCTAAAGAATAAGTGACAGCCCACCACCCCATTCATAGCCATCCAGAGTGACTCCTAATGAAGGCAGCACATGTAGGAAAAGCAGTGTCCCAGAGATCAGGCACTGTATGCACAATCTTCCTCCCCATCTCCCCAGCCTTACCATTTCCTTCATCGGCCTCTTGGGAATTTAAATCACTCGTGTTGAAAGCTAGCCTTAGTCCACCTATGTCTGCACTCAATGTTATAGCTCACCTGCCCCAATTCTCACCTGCTTTACTTAGACAACTGGCTGCCAACAGACACAGGGGGATCTTCTTTTAGTTACAAAGAAACAAAAAAATAAAGCAGAGTATAGTTTCATGGAAAATAATGACACTCTTTGAATGCATGCTAGGTCCTTACAATCCCTACATATAGTAAGGACTTGGCTAGTGGGGCAGACTGCAGAAAGACAGAGCAAGCTTTAACCCCCCTAAAGGGCAAACCAGCTGCTGGGTCTCTGAGTGAACAGAGTATCGGGAGGAGTCACAATGTGTCCAGATAGTGCCCTAAAGGGGATGTTAGAAATTGTCACTTTAAACAGGACACATGGGAATGGGAGACTTAGGTAGACGCACAGGAGACAGGGGAGAGAATGGGCCAAGAGCCTCGGCATGAAGAGCTGGGCTCACAGCATCACTGAGGAGCTGCCACAGACTGAATAAGCAACCCAAAGAAGTCCTTCCTTTGGCAGTGACTTGGAAAGCCACATCTCTGCCAGGGTTCCAGGGAGATGGGGTTTCTCTTCGCTAAGATGGTCCCCAGGACTATGCAGAGATGAGGAAGAGCACAAAGGGAGGTTGCAGGGATGTTCCCCAACTTCATCATCTGCAGAGCAGGGAGCTGGTCATCTCACAAACTGCTGATGGAGTCAAATGAGATGGGGGAACTGATGAGTGAGATGGGGACTGCTGGATCAACACCCGCAGCCTGGACCTCAGTTCTTGTTCCCAGGGATCCTGCTGCTCTCCAACAAGGCTCCCAGCTTCAAGAGCTCCTTCCCGAAGTCTCAAACAGAAACTGTCACTGCAAAGACCCCTGTGGATCCCGGGCTGTGGCAGCAGCTGCTCAGGGCTGGAGGCTGCCACAGGAGTCCTGCCTGAGGGTCCCCCCTTGCTCAGGGTTCAATGTGGCAGCCAGGACTCCTGGGGCTGGGGCTTCCCCGAGCCCCAAGGCTCCTGTGGGGCAGCTCCAACCCTTGTGTGGGTGCTGGGGGCAGAAGGAGAGAATCCAGGGCAGGCTTCCCTGGCACTGGCTGCCCCTCTTCTCCCCCACGCCGGGGTGGGCAGTGCTGGCTGAGCCCAACACAGCAGCTCACACAGCCCCCCAGGCCCCCACACCAGCACCCCCAGCCCCGAGCTGGGCTCCCCTCCCTGCCCCGGCCCCGCACAGCCCCCAGCACAGCCAGGAGCCCCGCGGGGCCTCACAGCCAATGGCTGCGCTGGGCACGAGGAGGTCACTGCTGCCGCAGCCCCTGATAGGCCAGCTGCAGGGAGAGGGCGTGGCTGCTGCTTGGGAGGTCCCTGCTGCGGGCAGAGCTGATTGGGCAGCAGCAGGGCTGGCTCTGCCTGGTGACTGTGAGGTCACCGCTCCCGCAGCGCCTCATTGGGCAGCAGCCGGGCCTTGCGGGGCTCTGCGCTGCTGAGATCATCTCCGCGGAGCAGCTGCTGAGCCCGGGCTGGGCTCCTGGCGGGGAAGGGCTGGGGAGGCCATTGCTGCCCTGGAGGGCAGGGCCAGAGAGCTGGGCGGGACGGCGCTGTGACGTCATGTCTTTGTGAGTGCCTGATTGGCCGGCAGCAGGCAGGCAGGCGTGGGCGGTGGGTGGGGGGTCTCTGTGGTGAGAGGAGCTGAGAGGGCAGCAGTGGTTCCTGTGTGGGGAAGGGGGTTGAGGAAGCTGCTGTCTCTGAAGGCCACAGGTAGCATCAGGGATGTGGTGGGTTTGCACCTGTGAGGTCACCTCCATGTGAGCAGCTGGGTTTGGGGTTTAGGCTTTTGGGTTGTGATCAGTGGCACAGAGCCTAGTTGGAGACCTGCAACTATTGGTATCGGGAGTCAGTCAAAACCTGCCCAGTTTATTAGTCGGTGACCTGAAGGGGCAGAGTCTACCCTCACAAAGTTTGCTGAGGATAGAAAAGTGGGAGGAATGGCTGATAGTCCAGAGGTCTGTGCAGCCTTTAAGAGGGACCTGGACAGCCTGGAGAGTTGGAGGCAGAGGAACCTCGTGAAGTTCAACATGGGCAAGTGCAGGGTCTTGCAGCTAGGGAGGAATAACCCCATGCACCAGGACAGGCTGGGGGTTGACCTGTTGGAGAGCAGCTCCACAAAAAGGGACCTGGGAATCGTGGTTGGCAACAAATTGAGCATGAGTCATCAGTGTGCCCTTGTGGCCTCTGATAATGGTGGCTGAGGTCTGACGGTACTCAGAGTGCTACCAAAGTACTGCAATGGCAGGAGATGTCTTTGGGTGGCCATTACCTACAGGCTGTGGTGTTTCACTGTGGGTGCAGGAATTGCCCTCCACTGCCCCTTCCCTGGGCCTCCTGGGTCCCCAGTGCCTCTCTGGGGATTGCAGAGCCCTCCTTTCCCCATGTGCACCTGGGTTTAGTGCTCTACCTTCTGGTCCCTGCACTGTGGGTCATCCCTGTTTCATTAAAGCTGCACTCAGTGCCCACTCCCAGGCAAACCCTGTGCCTGGAGATCCCCTGGGGGTTCTCTCATCAGCACAGTCACATGTTGGGCAGCCTGGCACAGGCAATGCAGAGGCCATTGCCTGTCTGCAGTGGTCACTGAGAGATGAACCCTAGATTGAGGCTAACAGGTCACCCTGGAATGCTGAGGTCATCCCCTGGATCTCATGGAGTTCACAAGCAGAAGAGCAGGCCCATTTGTGGTTGCACACCCTTGGGCATATTTTTTGATTCCAGTTTCTAAAGAGAGGCCAGATTCAGGACCATCATAGGGCAGATCCCCTTTTATTATGGAAATGTTATTCTGGAGTCCAGCTGTGGCTTAAGGGAGCCCAAGGACTGATTCTGCCTGTCCTTCCAGGGTACGAGGGAAAACATGCCTCTCTACCAGGTTATGAGAGTTCCTTGGCCATATCTGCAGAATAAAGCGTGGAAGGACAGCATGGAAATGGGGAGGACAACTCTAAATAGAGAAACTCCTGCTTCCCTCCTGGAATGTGTCTTCAGGAAAGATGAACTGCCATGGGAAGGCTGCCTCTAGACTTTCCTTCAATTCACTCATGTTCAGTTTTGTGTGTTGGAGCTTTGCATGGAACCATTGAAACCTGTGGTGACGCTTGGTTGCCATTTCTGTCATATTAGAGAGATTTGAGATCACACTCTAACCATAGGCATGAGAGCTGAGATCTCCTAAACAACACTGGACCCCTGGTCTCAGCCCACCTGCCCTTGTCCCGCCGTGACTCTGTACCCCAGAGGTCCCTTGGTGTCAGTGCTGGAAAAGACGCTGCAGAGGGAAACTCTATTCCCTGCACTGGGCACATCCAAGGGAGCTCAAAGAAGCAGCTCAGAGAATCCCCCCTCTCTGCTAGTGAAGGGGGAAGCCTGTCTTCCTGCTTTATCATGGTCTATGTTTAAGTGCTAAAGGAGAGATTCCTGTGCAGACGTGACAAAAAACAGGTATCTTTATTTTATTATTTATTATTTTAAGATGGATGTAAAAGAGAGAAGTAAAAATGGAAGAAATGGATCAAATACAGCCTTGATGGCGGATATCCTGGTGAGTGAATGAAACAGTTGTTATCATTGACCTTGCACCCACTGGATGAGTTTCCTCAGTGCCTCCTTGAGCTCCTTGTTCCTCATGCTGTAGATGAGGGGATTCAGGGCTGGAGGCACCACGGAGTAGAGAATGGACACAACCATATCTAGAAGTGGGGAGGAGATGGAGGGGGGCTTCAGGTGGGCAAACAATATAGTACTGACAAACAGGGACACAACGGCCAGGTGTGGGAGGCACATGGAAAAGGCTTTGTGCCGGCCCTGCTCTGAGGGGATCCTCAGCACAGCTCTGAAGATCTGCACATAGGACACCACAATGAAAATGAAACACCCAAAGAGTAAAGAGGTACTAACAACAAGAAGCCCAACTTCCCTGAGGTAGGAGAGTGAGCAGGAGAGCTTGAGGATCTGGGGGATCTCACAGAAGAACTGCTCCACCACATTCCCTTGGCAAAGTGGCAAGGTAAATGTGTTCCCAGTGTGCAGGAGAGCATTGAGGAAACCACTGGCCCAGGCAGCTGCGGCCATTCTGACACAAGCCCTGATGCCCAGGAGTGTTCCATAGTGCAGAGGTCTGCAGATGGCAATGTAGCGGTCATAGGCCATGACTGTGAGGAGAGAAAACTCTGCTGAAAATAAGAATGCTAGCAGGAAGACCTGGGTAGCACATCCCGAGTAGGAAATGATCCTGTTGTTCCTCAGGGAATTGGCCATTGATTTGGGGAGAATGGTGGAGATGCAGCCAAGGTCGAGGAGGGAGAGGTTGAGGAGGAAGGAGTACATGGGGGTGTGGAGGCGGTGGTCACAGGCTACAGCTGTGATGATGAGGCCGTTGGCCAGGAGGGCAGCCAGGTAGATGGCCAGGAAGAGCGAGAAGTGCAAGAGCTGCAGCTCCCGCGTGTCTGCAAATGCCAGGAGGAGGAACTCATTGAGGGAGCTGCTGTTGGACATTTGCTCTCTCCAGTCATGTGGGACTGTCTAAAGAATAGAAGATATGGAGAAATTAAGATAAACTTTTGAAGATGAAAGCCCTGAAGTCATTCAGTTGTCCCATACCATCCTCCATTACCGCACTTTGTAAGAGTATCTTAGTGCAGTTTATCTTGTTTATTTATTAGTCTTGTTCTCATCTATCTTGTACTCATGTCTCCTTGAGCTAGAGAATCATTATGCTGCCCTCAAAGGAGACCAGGCTCTGCTGAGACCAGAGCTGTGCAGTTTCAAAATGCCAATCTCCAAATTTCTCACCCTTCCTCCACACACCTAAGGGAGGTCTCCACAATCTCCTTCTAGCCAGAGATACACAGGGCTCATTTCAGCTGCTCATGGACAGCCTCCCACCACCACCTCCATACCCTCAGCATCTCGGCAGCTTCCTCACACATTGCTCAGATATCACAGATAGGCCATGAGACAGCAGAGCCTTTCTGGAGGGCAGGTGACAGCCTGGCGGGACACCACAGGGAAACAGCAAAGGGAGCGTTAGCACTGGAGATGGGCTCTCCTTAAGGGAGAGTCAGTGCAATTCCTAGGCTCACAGGCTGCATTTCCAGGAGCTCCACAGGACAAAAGGGGGCTTGGGAAACCTCACTCCCATGCAGACCCCTCTGTTCCACAACTTGTATCATCAGTATCTGAACTGCAGCTGAAAACATCCAGCTGCAAAAAGCTGAGAGCAAGAACAGGAAAAGCATGGACGGGAGGGGAAACAAGGAGCAACACCATGAATGTGCTGCCAAGGGAGGCAAGGAGAGGGACAGAGAGGCCTTCTGGAAAACTTCCACTTTACTGTCTGGGTATGTCACCTCTCCGAGGGGGACGTCGCAGGGCAGTCCCTCTTAGCCCTTTGGTGGGGCGGCAGGCAATGACCTGTGGCAGGAGAGCTGCCCCTCTCCTCTGCTGCAGGTCTGGCTGCAGAGGAGGCGGCTCCTGCCCTCCACCTCCTGCCCCTTCCCTGCCCATCTCTGCTGCCTGCAGCTGTCCCTGCCGGCAGCTCTTCTTCTATCCCAGTGTCCTGTCCCTGCCATTGCTCACAGATCCCATATC
This sequence comes from Tinamus guttatus, assembly GCF_059628265.1. Classification (NCBI taxonomy): domain Eukaryota; kingdom Metazoa; phylum Chordata; class Aves; order Tinamiformes; family Tinamidae; genus Tinamus; species Tinamus guttatus. Next base: position 194,228 of record NW_028289165.1, on the reverse strand, counting down.
GTATCACCCTCTGTGTGCTCAGTTCTGCCCTGCAGAAACCTCTGGGCCATGTCCAGGGGCAGCTCTGCAGTTGCAGATCCTAAGGAGTCGATCACATGAGGTCCTATGAGTCCACAAAGACGATATGGATGCTACCTGTAGGCTAAGGTGGGCATTAAGCAGCTTGCTGAGGCTTCTCACAGACCTATTGATCTCTAGGCATGAAGATCTAGGACTCCCAGTTCCCTGCCAAAACAGAAAACCTGTTCCTTCTTTTCCCCTGCAATATTAAGGAGGCTGAAAGAGCAGAGAGAGGAAGGAAAGCTCCTTTACTTTCAAGTGGTCCTTCTGATCTTGCTCCTGTAAAGGACCCCTCGCACATGCCCTGTATATGAGCTGGAGCTGTGAGCAGACTTCACTCTGCAGCAGCCTCTTAGCAGCAGAATGAACCTGCCCTCACGGGTGTCTGTCTCCCCACGCAGCGCTTCCCCGCAGCGCTGTGGGGAGCACCCTGGGCAGTGCTGCCCCTCGCAGGCTGCAGAGTCACTGTCCCGGGCACACAGCACCCTGGGCCTGGGGATGCTGCTCTCAATCACAGCCTGTGCAGAGCTGGGTGCAGAGCGCAGCTTCACACCCCTGCGTCTTCCCTGGGAGCAGGGAGCAGGATGTCCTGTCCCTGTGAGCGTGTGGCAGGGAATCCCTGCTCTGAAGCATCTCCTCCTCCTGCTAAACCCTGGATACTCCAGGAGAGAGACCTTTAAAATCCCAATCCATGATACATGCCCTGAGATCAGAAGAGGCCACCAGGAACCTCAGCAGCATTGTCCTGCAGCCAGAGACTCACCGTGTCATGGGCTGGAAAGGTTGCTCCCACAACAGCTCTGCTCTGTCCTCCCGCTCCACACTGCCGTTCCCCTCTCGCTGCCTTCTCTCCTCTGCTGTCCGCAGCAGCAGGCAGTGCCCGCAGCCCTGCTGCTCTTGGCACAGGAGCTGCTCCTGCACTCGGCTGTCTCTGGGCAGTGCTGCCAGGCTGCCACGAGCTGCCTCCGTCCCAGGAGCCTGGCCCCGCTCAGGAGCAGAGGAACAGCTGAACTCACCAATTTCTCTGTCCCTTGTGTCCCCTCCTTCTGGGAAATATGTATGAAGTAACCTAAAAGAATCACACTTGTTGTCCTTTCCTAATGAATGGAGAAAAAAGAATTCCAAAATTGCCGTGTGTTTCATCAGAGGATGACTATCTACGAAAGCTGGAAGTGTCCCACTCTGGAAGGCTCTAGTTATGAAGCCCCTAATAGGCAGGACACCCAGAAAGGGGCAAGAGGGGGGAACTATGCGAGCACCATGTAGTATAATGTAGAGACCCTGGCAGATCATTACAGTGCAAAAAGTTCATATAATTCAGTGCAGACATTTAATTCAGTGACGTAGAAATAGGCTGCAGGGCCAAGACAGATGTCTGGCTTGTCCAGCATAACCAGATGTCTCCTCTAGGAGGCACAGCCTGGGATCTATGGCAAACTATGTCCAATCCCTCCTGCAGCTGAGCGTGCTTCATAACTGGGAGAGGCAGCTCACACCAAGGGGTCTGCTCTCGTCTCTGCTCTCCTAAAAGCTTCTCGCTTTGTTCCCACACAACCTCTTTGCACCCTGGAAAACATGATGGGGCTAATGATGGTCCCAGGATTGGTGGATCACAGTTGGCTCTCACCCAAGGACATCTTCAGGGGCACCTTCTCCTGCCTGGACATGGGCTCACCTCTGTCCCAGGCCCCAAGGTGCTACAAATCAACTCGGGCAACAAAACCCTCTCCTGTCGTTCCCTCACAGCACAGCTCTGTTTCTCCCTGATCTTGGGCACTGCAGCCTTGACTCTCTTGGTGGGAACCTCCTCTCACCATTGCATTGACCCCTGCTCTCCATACCAGCATGGCTCTGCTCTCAAGTGGGGCCATTGCACACAGTGTCTTTGGCTCTTGGTAACAGGTTTCACCAGGACCAATCTGTCTTCTGTGCCACATCCTGATGTTTTGCAGCCTAAATATATGCAAATTCCTGTAGCCTGGCATGGAGACAGAAGCACAAGCTGTCACAGGCCCTCAACACCATTGCAATAACTGAGATGCATTATCACCACTCACACAACTGGAGGCCTGCGCTGCTGGGGTAAAAGCTCTTCAGGGGAGGCTGTGAGGGAAGAGGAGGAGGGGGCAGGTCCTTTGTGTGCAGGGGCAGCTCGGATGTACAAAGTGCTTCCATGGCATGGACAAGGTTTGGGTATGTGCTTGTGGGTGAGCATCAGATGAAGGGTGACATCATGCTGCGAGCTACAGACCATGCAGTCAGGCTGATGGCATGGATGACGTCTTTAAGCAACATGACAAAGTTGTGGATCATAGGCCCTGGTTCTTACTGGCAGAACAGGTTGGAAGGCTCTTGAATCCCCCTAACATTCCCTGGAAAGGCAAAGACCAGGATGTAAACAGGCTGTGAGGTTTCTGGAGTGTGGACACCAGATGCAACCGAGAAGTCTCAGTGAAGGTGGAAGATATGCAACAGTTTGGGTAGCAACAGGATATAAAATACTATTACTGTTAATAAAAATGAAGTGAAAAAATATTAAAAATGTAATATAAATATTAAAAAAATAGTGAAGAAACAATGTTCAGCATTGGTATGGGATACTGAGGGAGTCATTTTTTTAGAGAGCAAAGACAATTTCCCCAGGCTGAAAAATATCCGTGAAATTATTTTCCTCATCCTCCTTGAGCGCCTTGTTCCTCGTGCCATAGATGAGGGGGGTTCAGTGCTGCAGGCACCACCGTGTACAGAACGGCCACTACCAGATCTAGAGCAGGAGAGGAGACATAGGGGACCTCAGGTAGGCAAACATGCCAGTGCTAAGAGAAAAACAGGCAATGGGCAGGTGCGGGAGGCACATGGAAAAGGCTTTGTGCTGGCCCTGCTCTCAGCACAACAGCAAAGATCTGCTCATAGGATAACACTGTGAAAATGAAACAATCAAACATTAAACTGGCACTAATAATAAGATGCCTAACATGGCTGAGGTAGGAGTGTGAGCAGGAGAGCTTGAGGGTCTGAAGGATTTCACACAAGAACTGTCCACAGAGTTCTCTCTTCAGAAAGTAAACAGGAAAGCGTTAGCAGTGGGGACAGGAACAGATACAGTAGGGCACCTGTAGGAAAACCATGTCCCACTGCAGTGCTTGCTGGGCAAGTGCCCCAGGTTGTGCTGGGTTTCCTACCTCTATGCTAATAAATGAATTCCGACACTGACTGTAGGGAAAATCCATCCCGCCGGCACGCAGCGTGCTGCAAAAATAGGAGACACATCACACTGAGCTCTGTGCTCTGGTCTCTGAACTCTCACACCCTTCTAGCTCTCCTCCCCTGAATTTCTGCTCACTCCTCCAGATGATATGAACAAGGACTGGGCTAATGAGGGCCTCAGTGTGGATGGACCACTGGCTACCCAGGCCTAGGGACTTCTGCAGTAGCACCTTTGCTTTCCCAGAGATTGCTTCAAGAAATCTGCCATCCTGCCCTGTCCCGCAGGCTAGGCAGCTGTGATAGTCACAAGTGGCCCCTGTGCCCACCTACAACCCCTGCACACGCACACCCATGGTCCCTATGGCACTGGCATGGCCCTTGGGTGACTAGTATCCCTTCATTATCTCCTTAACCCTGCTTTGTGGACTCAGGGGGCCAGCAAAGGGGCTGCTGGTGCTGTCCATGGGCCAGAGTGGGCAAAGGCGCTTCTGGAGCTTCCTCACAACCTGCTGGTCTCTCCATGGGCTTTGGGGACATCAGTCAGTTCCCTTGGGGTGGCCTTTTCTCTGGCACAGTGATGCACAGAACCTGCCTCCAGCAGCAGCATCCCTGCACATCTGGGCATGCACTGATGCAAGGAGGAGAAACATGTCCTAAGGATTCATGGTTTAATTTTGCATTTCAGATACCCTAATTCATATTGCTTACATGTACCCTCATACCAGCTTATTACAAGCTGAAAATGGAGAGGACAGAGAGCACAGGATGTTTTTCCCCCTCCTCTCCCCCTCTTTTATTTTATTTATTTATTTATTTAATTATGCAGGAGCTGGAGTAGGACCTCGAGCTTAGGCCACAGCAAGGCAGCAAGCCTGCAGGTTATCACACTTCATTTGGAAGGAGACTGTTCCCATCTGCCGAACTGATGGTCACCAACCAGCTGGCCAAGCTGGTGAGGACAGCCTTAAATAGGGGGAGAGTCAGGGCAGAAGAAGACTCCAGCAAGAGTGAGGAATTGATGGCCTGGGATGGCAGGGAAATGTGCAGGAGATGTAGACAAAGGAAACCCTGGAGAGAGCAGTGGGATGCAGGGAGCTCTGCTTAGGGATGGACAGAGATTCAGTCAGGTTTCTAGGGATGAGGATTGGTAGGCAGAACAAGAGCAGTGGCCTTGTGTAGATCTCTGCTATGGATCTCCACCAAGACACCATGATGAGATTGCTGTGCTCTCCCCCAAAACACTGTGATGGGGTCTCTCTCCACGGTCTCCACCAGAGCATCATGAGGGGTCTCCATAGTTCCCACAAAGGCATCATGATGAGGTCTCCATGGTCTCTACCAAGATGACGTGTTGCCTGACATTGGCAATCGACTCCGTCTGCCGAGGCGGCCAGGCACGTCCAACCCGTGCCTGGGCCAGAGAGCACAGACACCAATATGAGGATGCTGCAAATGGCGTTTAATATACGCAGGCTGGATCTTATAAAGGTAGCGAAGGTGGAAGCATGCCTATATAGCCAATAAGCGTTGCTCTTTACCTAATATGGCATATGCCTTAGTTCCCTATTCTTCCTGTACATCGCGAGATCTTCCGAGCGCCGTACCCTACAATGACGTATCCACCAGGGCATCGTGACATGGTCCTCATCGTCTCCGCCAAGACATCGTTATGGGGTCTGCATGGTCTCCCCCAGGGCTTTGCAATGGGGTCTTCATGGTCTCCACCAGGACATTGTGGTGGGATCCCCATAGTTTTCACAAGGACATCCTGATGGGGTCTCCATCATCTCCATGAAGACATCATGATAGATCTACCATGGTCTGCACTAGAGTGTGATGATAGGCTCCCCATAGAAACCACCAGGGCTTTGTGATGGCAGTGGCTTCATGCCCATAAGGCCATTGTGAGGGGGTGGTCCCCATGGTGACCATGCCCTTGTTGGGGGCCAAGGCTCCAGGCTCCCCACAGCTCCATCAGGAGGGAACGGCTCCCCTTGGTGCTGCTGTCAGGTCCCCATAAGAGGATCCTGAACATGGACAAGGAGCGGCAGGTGAACGCCTGCTCCCAGCGCACAGACGGGCTCTCAGGCTTGCAGGAGAGCGGGAGCGAGGTGAGCAGTGGGGCTGAAGGGAGAGGCAGGCAGCGGGGATGGCACCAACATGGAGAGCACAAGGATGGTTTGGAAGGGGAGCCGGCATGAGGGGAGAGTTGAGAGCTCTTCTGGGGAAGGTTCATTTATTCCTGGCCCTGGGCGTTGATGTAACTGGGTAGATTGAGTTTGTGCAAAGTTGGCCCTCCAAAACAGAGCATTCCCTTGAAGCTGGTCCCCAACTTCCTGAACCAGTCGAGAGAGGACGACACCTCCGAATGCGACGTGCTCTGTGCAGAGAGTGAGGGGTGGCAGGGACAGCTGTGGGCAGGGGGCTTTTCTGAGCGCTGGGCTCTGAGTGGGACAACGAAACCTTACAGGTATAGGCCTGATGGTAACAGAAAGGTTTAGAAAATTTGTTTAAAAACAAATCTAGAAAGAAATTAAGAGAAAGAATTAAAGCAAAAAATCATTTGTTATACTTTTCACCTTTATTCATTGTTGTGTTTTTGCACACTAGACTTGGGTGTGATCATTTGTTCTTGAAAAGGGAAGTGATTTTCAGAAGTGGGTGGGATGCAGTCCCAGAGTCCTGCACAGCTGGTGCCATTCCAGGTGCCGTGGTCCCCTGTCCCCAGCCTCCCTCTGCAGCTCTGAGGGGCTCTGCTCTCCCGCAGGTCCCTGCGAGAGCTCTCAGGCCCACGCAGGTCACTCAGAGATACTGGGACATCTCCAAGTCCTTCTGGGTGCTGGTGCTCGGACACTTGAGCTCTGCCTGCGAAGATGAAGGACTGTTTTGAATGTTTTCCAGCGATGAAAGAGTGGAAATCTTCAGGAACTTGCTGAATCTGCTGTGAAGAACTATTTATCTGCCCTTGCCTTTCAGTGCCCACTGCTCTCTCTATTGGACTGTAGAGGAAATCTCTGTGATCACTCCCATATTTTCTATGCCTTGAATACATTAATCATTCCTGCAGCCCCTCTGGGCAGCCCCTCTCCCAGCACAGCACTCACCCCCACTCCAGGCATGTTCTGCCCCTGGAGGTCTCCTGTGCTCCGTGGTGGCTCCATAGCCCCTTCCAGGAGGATGGGCATCTGTCCCAGCTCTGTAATGAGTGGGACTGTCCTCAGCAGATCCCTCCTGAGCACTCACTCTCTCCAGGGCACTGGGCACCCACAAGGGGCACCTGAATCCAGTCCTCTTTCCCTAACACATCACTCCAGGAGCTGTTGGCCTTTGGCCCATGCAAAACCCAGACATGTCCAGAGGGTATTTTTGAGGACTATTCCCCGATCCCATTCTTATGTCCAGCTTTGGAAGAAGAGCCCAATCATCAGGCACAGAGGAGACAATCCTGTTTTACTACTAGAGAGGTCAGTTCTGACCCCGTGTGGGGTAGATTGACAGAGGGGCACTGGGTTAGACAAAATGGGTTTGTGCCTATTGAGGAGAGAGATTAATTTAGATATTTGTGTAGAAATATGCTTCTCAAACACAGGATAGCCAAAACACCGCTGTTACCTAAAACAGCTATGAAATCACTTTCAAAGAGTGATGTGCAACAGGTGTGCCCTGTAATTAGAATAAGGGAGATGTAGTGAGACCATTTGAATGGCTACATTCCTTCAATGGCAACATGGAATTCTGGAGGAGAGACCACCAGGGAAGATGAGGAGAGGGAAATGCTAGAATGGAGAGCTTGGATACATGGAGCTCTTCCATCAGATGGACCAAAGCAAGTAGTTCTGAAGGGTGGAGGACCTCAGGAAAGGTAGCCATTAATTAAGCATCTGTCAAGAAGAAGAATGCTCCATACAAACAGTTGGTAAAATTAGGAAACATCTCTGGAGCCCAGCTAGCCTAAAGAGGGAACTGGCATGTGGCCTTCAAGTCAGAAAGGCAGCATGTGGAAAGGGGAAGAAGGGAGAGGCTGCAAAGGCGGAAGCCAGAAATATTGTCCGGTAAATTAAGGACGGTTTGGAAAAAGCCAAATCTCCCTGCTCCTGCTCCAGTGACAGGAAAAGAATAAAGCAGGAAAATGTGGGCTCAGTGCTGAATGGGACTGGGATTCTAGCAAGTGCAGCCCTGCTTGGCTTCAGTCAACCTTCACCAACAAGGTGAAGCCCAAGAAATGTCTAAACGGGGCAACTGAAGAGGTCAATTCTCTGTCATTGCCCTGGCAAGTGTGTGCCCTGGGCAGAGCTATAGGGTTGCCTGGGGTTGGCGCTTGGTTTGGGGGTTAGGTGGGATGTCCTGTGGGATGGAAGAGCACGAAGTCTGAGCACAGGCTGAGATGAGGGTGAGCCTCAGTTCCATGATGACTGCTGTGGGCTGCTCTTTGGGTAGAAGTGGGATGGAGGACAGTCTGTGGCAGAAGACAGTCTTCCTCCTGGAGGCACCAAAGCAGGCTCGCTGTTCTTCACTTCCTCAGCAGGATTTCATGCACTGTGCTACTTCAGATGGAGGTGATAGGCCAGAAAAGAGCAGAGGTGGCCTTAACACAGATCCCCCTGAGAACTTTATCTAGGGCTCTGCTTCTTGCCTTACTTCATGGCCATGGTGAAAGTAGTGCACGAACATGGTGCTGCCAAATTAGAAGAATGAAAATGTATTTCAAATTGTTGAAGACTGTCTGAAGTTTTGGAGAAGGCCATCTTTGTTATTCTTTCAGAATGTTCCTACTTATGACTATAATCTGGTTTAGGGGATGGATTCAATTTGATCACGTAGAGAGGCTGGTGCTACTAGAGATGCCCTGGGCTAGTTCCCTTGTGGTGCTGAAATTTTTGGAGGTGGCTCCTGCAGGCCCTTAGCTTGTCATTAGGAAAAATATCTGAAATAATAATAATAAAAAAAGCTAAGACCTCTTATTTTCCCTGTATTGACTAGAAAGGGAAATGCAGACAACTGCATTTGACAGAGACATCTGCACGGATGGGGGGTCTGTCATGGGGTGGAATCCTCCCGCTCACAGACACACTTTGACCAATTCCTCATATATCTCCACATGTCTGATTAGCTTGGCCTTTTTGAAAGTCAGCTTTGATTCAGATGATCTGCACATCTGCACTTTCCATGGTCCTAGTCTTCCTCCTCCCCTTGCTCTTTATCATTCAGACACCTCTCAACTCTTCCCTTGCTGCTTTGAGCTTCAGGGAGCCTTTCAGGAGACTCTTGTTGTCTCTTAACCAGCTCCTTCACTGTGTGTCTATCCAGACTTTACTAACTGTTTGTGAAAAGAGGTTCAAGGAAGGTTATTCCTTGTAGGCTGTGAAGCTCCTTGGAGGCAACTCAGGATTCAACCTATAGTTGAGGTTTGGATTTTGTTTCCTATTGACATAGGATCCAGGTTATTTTGTTTTACCATACTTAATACTTTTACATGTTTGCAGCTAGTTCAGGTGGGAATTGGTGCACATGAGCTGTAACATTCAGCTACTGGAGTGAGAAAAACAGTTTGATTTTAGCCAGAGTGATCCAAGGACCCAGTGGCTGATGAGAGAAGTGGCAGGGCTGGGGAGCTAAGCAAGAAGGTTCTTCATACAGGTCTCCCCTCAAAAACATTACTTTTCACACATGTCTAGACTTCACTGGGAGACACTCTAGGAAGTGGAGAAAGTGCGTATGGCTGATTCAGAATATGGAACAATAAAGAAAGCTCAAAAAAAAATATCTATCTTTCTTTTCCAGGTGCTCATTGTAATCAGTCTAATGTTAAGACACTCCTTTCCAATTAGCTAGAGAAGATTTGAAAATTGCAGAAAATTATGGCAAGAATCATGGCTCCTGAGGGGTTTTGCATTTGACTGACCTTTTGGGAGTAGTTGGTGCTGAGCCCATGAACCTTTGATGCTGAGAGGAGACTGAAGAAACTTCTCCAGAAGTTCAAGTCAGAGGAACATCCCCAAGTTTCTTGGAGGGTTAATGGGTCCCACTGTGGTTCATGACCAAGCAAAGCCTCCCCAGGGGCTGATTAGAGCACAGAGTTGGAAGTTGTGATTGCAGATAGGAAAAGGCAACGTGCAGGTTCTTCTGATGCCTGGTCAACCCTTCATGTGTGTTAACAAGCAGAATGACCAAATAGAGGTGCCCAGTCCCTGAGTACGGACATCTTTTCTACCATGCTTTGCCCAAGGCTTTTGGTTGGAGCAGTGTGTGGGTGGGAGTGTTCAAGGCCTAGGGCAGGACACTGATACAGGACACCTTGTGTCCCTGGGGGAAAGCAGGCAAGGAGGCCCTGTTGCCAGAAAGAAGAAGTGTCTTCTCCTAGGCCTCAATGGCAGAGACACCAGCCATGACCAAGAGGACATAGACCTAGTTCTTGAGGAGGTTTTTGGTTGTGGCCCTGCCCTCGGCTCTCTCCCCTTTGGGCTGTCCCACATTTTCCCATGCCTGTGCCTTTTTCCCTGCAGCTTGTAGACACCCAGGCTGCTTCCCCACCTTGTTCTCACCCCAGCATCTCTCCATCTTTTCCCATATTTCTCTGTCCTTGGTGACTTTTCTTTGAAACAATAAGGCATGAGTTGATCTCAGGTCCCCTCCAGGTCACCTCTTGCACCACAGCACTGCTCTTAAGTGACATTTCTCTTTTCTTCAAATCATGTCTGTACCTTAATAAGCAGTTTGTGGCTCTTTCTCATTCGAAATTTCTTTCCCATTACCTGAACAACTTCCATCATCTCTGAAACCACCCTGCAGGCAGTCACAGGCTCCTGCTCTCTTCCCATTAGCTGTAGCACTTCAGCAGGCTAAAGAAGGTCATGGTCCTAAGCTTCTCCATGCAGCTCATGTGCTGACCAGACCTGTAAAAGCAACCTCACCCCAGCAGAAGGGCCTAACTCTGGGGAGGCCAGGTCGGGTACTGACCCATAGGCAAAAAAGAAAAAAAAAGGAAAAAAAAAACAGTAGAAGCCTTAACTTCTTTTCACTGAACAAACACAAACCCTCTCCTCACAGTGGGGCAAGTGATACTCGAGCCCTCAAACACCTTGGGGGCCTGACACTGAACTCACTTCATGTGATGAGCAGAGTTCTTCTACAGAGAGCCCCAATTGGATGCAGTAGCCAGAGGTACTCTAATGAGTACAGAGTAGGGGGACTCCTGTTCATGCAGTCCAGGACACTGTGGCCTCCAGAGCAGGTTGCTGGCTCACATGCAGCTTGCTGCCCACAAAGGTCCTTCTCCAAAGAGCTGCTGCCCAGCCGGACATTCCCCAGCCCATATCACTGCAAGGGTTGGTCTATCCCAAGGGCAGGACCTGGTTTTTATCGGAACACCATCACAACAAACTAGACAATGCTATCCTGTGTAGCCAAGCTGATCCCTTCTAGTTTTAATGAGCATCAGGATGGACCATCCTTGTGCTGGGTGGCTGTGCTCCTTAAAGACCTGCTGGCTTTCCTAGGCTCTACCATCCTTCAGATTGCAGGATTCCCCCAAGGGGAGGGAGCCTACACAAGCTCTCACCCAGACCTTGATCCATCCCATGCAAGAGCTCACTCCATCTGAGCTGTCCCTTCACATCAAGGACATCCACCCCATCCTGTTCTTCCTCGCTAGCCTTCCTGCCTGGGGAGGTTGTCCTCTGCCATCACAGCCATCTAGTCATGTGAGTGGTCTCAAAGCGTCTCAATTATTCCAACCGTGTTTCAGTGCAGTGACAGCTTGTGCCTCTCCATCTGCTCTCCTCTGTGCCCCAGCCTGCATGCATTTGTGTGCGATATTGGGGTTGGAGAGCCTCAGCTGAGGCACAAAGAGGAGGTCTGCAATGGAAAAACATGTTACCATGAGCCAAGGACACCATGTGTGCAATGGCCCCACTTGACAGCAGTGACTTGCTCGTGTAGAGAGCACTTGTCAGGGCTATGCTGAAAGGAGGTTCCCACAAAGAGAGAAAAACCTGAAATGCCCAAGGCCAGGGAGAAACAGGAGAGGGATTTTCCTCCTAGGGGTAATTAATGGAAAATTGGGCCTGTGACAGAGGGGAACCTCTCTCCAGGAAGGACAAGGTGCCACTGAAGAAGCCCCTGGACCTGGGCAGGCTGTGATTTAGCACACGGCGGTCATCGTTAGCCCATTTCCCTCATGTAAGGGTGTTAAGAGTTTCCAGAGAGGGAGAGCTACAAGATTTTAAGGGTGAGGCTACTAGAGCAGAGACCCCTTTTCACCATTGGATGACAAGGAGCAAGGACAATGTTAGTGACGTTCACAGGGAGACTGGTTGGCAGTCCAAGCCAGGACCTTCTTCACTGGTGCATTGTCCTTCAGGGAGATCAATTCAGCTCTGTCCCAGGCACCAAGGTGCTGCAGAGGGAGCTCAGGCAGCAAAACCCTCTCCTGCCAAGGCTGGGCAACCCAGCTCTGTTTCCCCCTGGCCCTGGACTCTGCAGGCTTTGCTCTCTTAGTGGGACCCCTCTCTCACCATCACATTGCCACCTGCTCTCCATGACAGCATGCCCATGCTCTGAAGGGCAGGCACCAGAAATGCTGTGTCCTGGCCCTTGGTAGAACAAGTCTCACCATCACCAACCTGTTCTCAGCGCCACAGCTGAGGCTTTGCAATGGAAACATGCACAAGTGCATAAAGCCTGGAGCAGAGAGAGGAGCAGATGGAGGTGCCCATCTGACTGAGAAATATTGCTGAGGTGTGGTGGAATCTCACACATGATTCTACATCTCATACAGGAGCAGGGTAGGATATCTTCAGGAGTGCATGGAGGAAGATGAGCAAAGGGGCTGCCCTTAGTGTGAAGGGGCAGCTCATATGTGTGGAGCTCTTTGAACATGAGGGCTAGGGCCTGAGTTCAAGCTTGTAGGTGACAAGGGTGAGACCACAATGGGAGTGACCAAGCACCCAGGCAGGGTGAGGAGGTGGGTGCAGTCTCCTTTAAGCAATGTGAACAAGTGTGCGGCTCAAAGGGCACCCCACGTGCACACAGCCTGCCAGCACTGGCTGTAAAGTTGTGGGAATAGTTGTTTTTGCGGACTGGCTGGCTCCTGCAATGAGCTCCAAGGAGCTGGGAGAGGGCCGAGGAGGCAGCAATGCCCTGGTCTCCGCCACATGTCAGCACCTTCACCTCGCAAACCACAGGAGGACTCATGTCCTTCCTCCCCACACTCCTCCCAATAGACAACTCCTCCCCAAAAGGCTGAGGGAGCCTGAGGCCTCCTTGTCCACCCAGAGGACATGTCCCTAATGGACTCCCATCAACACTGCCGGCTGCTTGTTCCCAAGTGCCTGTCCCAAGAATCGTTCTATGGAGGGGACTGTTCACTTGTGACAGTCACAGGTAGTGCAGGGCCAAGAGGATGGTGCCAGCCTGTTCTTCCAGCATTGCCTTAAACAAGCGTCTTGTGATGAGCAGGAATGGCCAGACCCCATGGGTGTCCCTGCAGCCAACTGTAGGGAGCAGCCTGGGGATGTGGTTGTGTTCAGCACCAAGAAAGTGTGGGTGCAGCAGCAGGGCTGGTCATCACTGGTGCTGGTGGGGCAGAGGTGGGAGAGCTCTTGGCAGGTTCCCTTCTCCCAAGCGGAACACGTGGGCTTCCATGTGTGCCCATCCCTGCACCCGCACACGGCTCCCTGGCTCCACTGTGCAGACACAGTGCTGGGTGCTCCCAGGGCAGGGTGCTCAGCCCTGGGGAAATGTCCCTCTGACATGGTCCCCATGACAGCCCGCACTGCCCTGTCCCCCCACAAACCCTGCTGGGCCCAGCCTTGTACCACGTTGGGGTTGGTGCAGAGCCGTCCTTGGCCTCTGAGCTGGGAGGGAGGCTGGGCAGGGCCGGCTGGTCCTCTGGCTACAGGCACCGAGGCCGGCAGGAAGGAGCTGCCCAGGCAGCCAAGCACTGACACTGAAGGTGACCTCAGTGACTCTCCAGGCTCCCTTCCCTGGGCCTCCTGGGTCCACACTGCCTCTTGCAGCACTGCAGAGCTCTCCCTAGCGTAGACATTCGTTGTTTTTGCCCTTTCCATTTGGGTGGCTCCCCTTGAGTTTCTGAAGCTCCATTCACTGCTAGGAACATGGTGCCCTTGGAGATGCCCTGTGCTCTCCTGGAAGCACCATATCCATCTTCAGCCCTGTCATATGGAAGATATGGCTTGACCATTCACCACCTGCAGGAGCTCTGAGCACTCACAGTGAGAACTGAATCCAACCCTCCATCCCTAACACATCATCTATGAGATCATTGCTGGAGGTCCTGGAAAGCCCTGAGAAAGAAACAGATACTTTGATGGTGAAAGTCCCTGAGCACATTTTAGAATCTGACTTTGGAAGGAGAGGCAAACCTTCAAGTACTGCAGTGAGGAAATCCACTTTTATTTGAGCGAAGCCAGGACTGACACAGAAACGCAAGGACAGACATATTTACAGCAGGTATGGCAATTACAAAGAGTGGGTTCATTCTCCTGGCAAAGGAGGATGCATTCAAAAACTTATGTAAAAAAATCATTATAAACACAGAGAGAATGCTCAAAGCACAGAACTATCTGAGATGCATTAGGAACCACTTGTTAGAAAGGACAGGGAGCTTATTTCCAGCACCAACTGAGCCAGTTTCATTAGGGCGTTCTTCAGATCCTTGTTCCTCATGCTGTAGATGAGGGGGTTGACCGTTGGAGGCACCACTGCATACAGAACAGCCACCATCAGATCCAGAGTTGGGGAGGAGATGGAGGGGGGCTTTTTGTAGGCAAACGTGCCACTGCTGAGAAACAGGGAGACCACGGCCAGGTGTGGAATGCACATGGAAAAGGCTTTGTGCCGGCCCTGCTCAGAGGGGATCCTCAGCACAGCTCTGAAGATCTGCACGTAGGACACCACAATGAAAACAAAACATGCAAAGAATAAACAAATACTAATCACAAGAAGCCCAGCTTCCCTGAGGTAGGAATTTGAGCAGGAGAGTTTGAGGATCTGGGGAATCTCACAGAAGAACTGCTCCACCACATTGCCTTGGCAGAGGGGTAGGGAAAATGTGTTCCCAGTGTGCAGGAGAGCATTGAGAAAGCCACTGGCCCAGGCAGCTGCTGCCATTCTGACACAAGCTCTGCTGTCTAGGAGGGTCCCATAGTGCAGGGGTCTGCAGATGGCAACGTAGCGGTCATAGGCCATGACTGTGAGGAGAGAAAACTCTGTTGAAAGTAAGAAAAATACGAAAAAAACCTGTGAAGTACATCCCCAGTAGGAAATGTCCCTGATGTTCCACAGAGAATTGTGCATGGATTTGGGGATAGTTGTGGAGATGGAGCCCAGGTCAAGGAGGGAGAGGTTGAGGAGGAAGAAGTACATGGGGGTGTGGAGGCGGTGATCGCAGGCTACGGCTGTGATGATGAGGCCGTTGGCCAGGAGGGCAGCCAGGTAGATGGCCAGGAAGAGCGAGAAGTGCAAGAGCTGCAGCTCCTGCGTGTCTGCGAATGGCAGGAGGAGGAATTCTTTGAGGGAGCTGCTGTTGGACATTTCCTCCCCATATATATGGGGGATTCACGAAGGAAAAAAGAAAGACAGAGACAAGTTAGGAGACACTCTTAAAAGGAAAATAAAGATATTAAGGATGTTTTCTTATCTATTCGCCCCATTCCCAGATCTCTGAGGCTCATGCCTCTTCTAGCTAGAAAATTATGTTACTGTAAAAAGAGAGCAGCCCCTGCTGAGAGCAGTGTCTGATTTCAAAGTGCCCGTCTCTGAGATTCTCACCCTTTCTACATGCACCCGAGAGAGGTCTCCACACTCCCCTTCTAGCAAACAACACACAAGACCCTTTTCTGCTGCCCATTTACAGCCTCCCACCATCACTTCCATACTATCAGGATTTCCATAGGTTCCCCATGGGTCACTGAGATACCACAGATATGCCATGAGACAGCAGAGGCTTTCTGGAGGGCAGGTGGCAGCCTGCAGGACACCACAGGGTAACAGCCAAATGATTGTCAGGATTTTAGGCGGACTTTCCTTAAGGAACAGTCAACTCATTTCCCTGTACTGCATTTCCTGGAGCTCCGCAGGACAGAATGGGGCTGTGGAGACCTCACTCCCTTGGAAATCCCTCTTTTCCACTACTTGTAGCTTTGGTGCCTGAACTGCAGCTGAATACTCCCAACCACAGGAAGCAGAGAGCGAGAACAGGAGCAGCATGGACAAGACAAGGATTAAGGAGCAACACCATGACCCTGTTGCCAAGGGAGGCAAGGAGAGGGACAGAGAGGCATTCTGGAAAACCTTCACTTTACCTGCAGGGTATGGCACCTTGCAGAGGGGGACATTGCAGCACTGCCCCTCTCAGCCCCTTGGTGGGGAGGCACCAAAGAGATGCCCCTCTCCTCTGCCACAGCTCTGGGTGCAGAGTTCAGCCAGAGTCCCATGCCCTGCAGTTCCTTCTCCTTCCCTGCCCATCTCTGCTGCCTGGAGCTGTCCCTGCTGGCAGCTCTTTCTCTGTCCCAGTGTCTTGTCCCTGTCACTGCTCAAAGACCCCATGTCACCCTCTGGTGCTCAGTTCTGCCCTACAGAAACCTCTGGCAATGTCCAGGGCCGGCTCTGTGTTTGCAGTTTGAAATGAGCAGGTCACACAAAGTCCTAGGATGCTGCAAAGAAGATGCTGAAGCTGCCTTTGGACTAAAGTGGGGATGAAGCAGCTCACTGACATTTCTCATAGACCCATTAATCTCTCAGAGGGAAGGTTTACAACTCCCAGCTCATTGCCAAAACAGAAAACTTGTTCCTTCATTCTCCCTGTCAGCATTAGGAAAGTGAAAGTGCAGAGACCTGAAGGAAAGCTCCTTCTCCTTCAAGCAGCTCTTCTCTTGCTTTTGCTCTTGAAAGGACCCCTTGGACATGTCCTGTGCAAGTGCTGGAGCTGTGAGCAGGACCTGAGCCCTGCAGCACCTCTCAAAGGCAGAAAGAACCTGCCCTGCCAGGGATCTTCTCCCGCCCAAAGCTTCTCCCCACAGTGCCACAGGGAGCTCCTTGGAGAGGCTGTGTGCTGACCCTCACAGGTGGCAGAGTCACTGCCCTGGCAAACAGCACCATGAGGTACAGGGACACTGCTCTGAATCACAGTCCCAGGCAGACCTTGGTGCACTCCCTGCCTTCACAGCCCTACAGCCCTGTGTTCAAGTGGCATAGCCAAGAGAAGCATACCCTGATCCTCTGACCATGTGTCAGGGAATCCCTGCCCTGAAGCATCTCCTCCTCCTGCTATGTCCTGCTTACTCCAGGAGAAAAACCATTAAAAATCCTATGAGCCATGGTTTGGCTGGGATGCAGACACCCCCTCCAGGAACCTCAGCAGCATTGCCCTGCACACAGAGACTCACTGTTTCAAGGGCTGTGAAGATTTCCCCCACAATGAGCTCTGCTCCCGCTCCACGCTGCCGTTCCCCTCTCGCTGCCTTCTCTCCTCTGCTGTCCGCAGCAGCAGGCAGTGCCCGCAGCCCTGCTGCTCTTGGCACAGGAGCTGCTCCTGCACTCGGCTGTCTCTGGGCAGTGCTGCCAGGCTGCCACGAGCTGCCTCCGTCCCAGGAGCCTGGCCCCGCTCAGGAGCAGAGGCCCAGCTGAACTCACCAATTTCTCTGTCCCTTGTGCCCCCTCCTCCTGGGGAATGTTCCCTCAAGCAAACTAAAATAATCATCTGTTTTCCTTTTCTCGTGAGTGGAGAGAGGTTCCAACACTGAAGTTTATTTCATCAGAGGATGAGGAGCTATGAAAGTTGTGAATGTCCCGCTCTGGAAGAATGACTTTCATCTCTCAACCAGACAGGGACACCTAGATGGGACAAATGTGAACTCACTGAGATGTCGTTCAGATTTTGATTAGGATTAATCAATCTGGGCATTAGAGAATGCAGACCCCCAGCCCTGGGTCTGAAGGGATATTCAGATTTTTCCTGTAAATTCCACAGATGCCATCGGTGGGATTCCCCTTGCCAAAAACAAAGTGAGCACAACACAGAGGTGTGCATGTGTGCTCTGTCTAAGATCCCACTATAATCATAGGGATGATCATTGGAGATGGATAATCATTGATAATCATTGATAATTATTGATAATCATTGGAGATGGAAGAGTCAGTTGCCTACACACAGATATCTGGTGACAGCTGAAGAGACACATGTGGTCCAAGGCAGATGTGCCACACACAGATGTGGTGTCAGTGTCTGCTTGCTCTGATGCAGGAACTGGGGGACCTGCATCATCCTAGAGGATGAGGTGAGGATCAGGTGGGGAATTGTCTTGGCTATCAGAAACGACCTCCTGGTGCCAAATACAACTAGAGCCCCACTCACTCAAGCTGAGGCATAGGAAGATTCCAGTATTAACCAGCTGCTCTTGTAATTCCGTGCAGACACTTGATTTGATGGCGTTGAAAAGTGCTGGAAGAGCCTTGTCAGATGCCTGGGTTGTCCAGCTCAACCATATGTCTCTAGCAGATTGGACCTACAGGGAAACTATCCCCTTTGGAGCACTTGCTGGGCAAGTGCTGCAGGGAATCCTAGGGTTCCATCCTGAACCCAAACAAATGAAATCCAGCACTGTCTGCAGGGAAAGTCCATCCCGTCTACATCCATGTGTGCTGCATAAATGAGAGGCACATCACACCAGAGGATCTTGAGATTCTTTGCTCTCTCAAACCCTTCTTGCTCTCCTCCCCTCAACATCTGCTCACTCCATCATATTATATGAACAGGGAGTGGGCTAATGAGGACCTCAGCGTGGCTGGATCACAGGCTGTCAAGGTCCATGGACATCTTCAGGGGCACCTTGTCCTTCCTGGAGATTTGTGCAAGAAGTCTGTCATAGGTCCAGTATAGCCACAGAGTCACCTCAGGCAGAACCCCCTTTCCTGCTGTTTCTCAGTGGCCCAGCTCTGTGTCCTCCTGGCCTCGGACACTGCTGGATTCACTTTCCTAGTGGGAAGCTGCTTCCACCATTGCATTGTTCCTGCTATATATGACAGCACAGCTCTGCTCTGAACTGGGCCATTGCACACCCAGTGTCTTTGCCTCTTGGTAACACGTTTCTCTGTGACCATTCTGTTCTCTGTGCCACAGCTGAAGCTCTATAGCCCAAATACATGCCAGTGTAGGCAGCCTGAAGTAGAGGCAGGAGCATGTGAAGATGTGCAAGGTGTCACAGGCCTGAAATATCATTGGAATGGTGATCAATGGGCGATGAGGGAGGATGCCTTTTGTGTGAAGGAGCAGATTGGCTGTGTGGAGCTCTTCCTTGGAAGAGGCAAGGTTTGAAGTGAGAGCTTGTGGGTGAGCATCTCAGGAGGGAGTTCTCCTATTTCTCAGCAGCATCAAAAAAGTCTGTGGATCACTGGCCCTGGTTCTTGTTGGGCAGACTTTAATCCCCCTGTCACAACCTGGAAAGGCAACTGCAGGGTGCAAGCAGTCTGGGAGGCTTCTGGAGGACATCCAGGAGAACTTTTTTGCACAGCTGCCAGATGGGCTGATAAGGACAATGCTTTGTGGTATCTGGACATTTCAAACAAGGACAAACCGATCAGGGATGGGATAGTCAGTGTCTGCCTTGCCTACTGTGACCATAAGAATCTGGAGTGCCTAATGCTGAGGGGAGTGCAGAAGGACAGTAGCAGAATGGAGACTGGGCTTCAGAAGAGCCGACTTCCTGGCCTGTTCAGTGGACTGGTGGGGGATCCCAGGGGAGGCAGCTCTCAAGGACATCAGAGCTCAGGAAAGCCAGCAGGTCTTTAAGGACAGACCTGCCAAGCATAAGGATGGGCCATTCCGATACTCACTAAAACTATCAGATACCTCAGGGCACTCAAACCAGCAGATACCCCTTGGGTAGACTGGGATCTCATAACTTAGCTCCAGACTAATAGGGAAATGTAGAGGAGAAAAAAGGCAGAGGCAAAGGCAGAGGCATTTAGAAATATTGCCCAGCATCACATTACACGGACAAGTGCAGGGTCCTGCACCTGGGGAGGAATCACCCCAGGCACCAGTATAGATTAGAGGTTGACCTGCTGGAAAGCAGCTCCGCAGGGAGGGATTTGGGAATCCTTGTTGACAAGTAGTTAACCATGAGTCAGCAGTGTGCCCTCGTGGCCAAGAAGGTCGATGGCATCCTGGCCTGCATCAGGAGGAGTGTTGCCAGCAGATGTTGCCCCCTTTCCTCAGCTCTAGTGAGGCCTCACCAGGAGTATTGTGTGCAGTTCTGGGCTCTGCAGTACAAGAGGGACTTTGACCTTCTAGAGAGGATGCAGCATAAAGCGACCAAGATGATTAAGGGACTGGAGCATCTATCATATGAGGAAAGCCTAAGCGAGCTGGGCCTGTCTGGAGAAGACTGAGAGGAGATCTGATCAACATGCAGAAGTACCTTAGGGGTGAATGTAGCGAGCCTGGGGCCAAACTCTTCTTGGTGGTGGCCAGTGACAGGACAAAGGGTAATGGGTGCAAGTTGAAACACAAGAAGTTCCATCTCCATGTGAGGTAGAACTTTACTGTGAGAGTGACTGTTCCAGATGGGCTTGGGATTTGGCAATAATCATGCCAGAACGAGGTGACTACATCAAGCATTTATTCAGCTGAAAGCACCTAAAAGCAGAAAAGTATGGATAACTACTCACGAGGTGATACCTGCCTATCTGGACCCGAACGTCCTCTCGAGCTGGCAGACGAGAGAGAGAGTTGCTCACCAGCTCCCGCGGAGACAGCGTAGGCCTCAGAGTTAGGAGTTTCTTCTCTCCCCCGCTCTCTCCACACTGTCCACTTTTATGCCCGGTGCATCCTGGCACGTAGGGTCAGTACGACCCAGGAGGCAGGCTGGGGGGTGGACAAACGCCGCCTCTAGTTGCACAACTCTCCTTGCCGGGTGCGCAGGCGTTCATGAAAGTCGGGGGTCCCAGCCCTCAATTTGAGGGTCCTGCCTTCCTCCTCTTCTTCCTCATTTCTGGGTGTTTGACCTCCAAAACTAGTTTGGAGGATGCCTGCGGTTAAGTTGGCTACAAGCCCAGCCGAGCAGCTGGCTTCAACAGGTTTCCAGGGAGGGCTGCCTGTGAACCGGGCTGAGCAGCTGCATCCCTGTTACTTATCGCTCAGCCTGGGCAGGCAAACATCTTCTTTCCCAAGGTCTGGCCTCTTCTTCTCACAGGAGATTTTTATGACTCTACAGACCACAGAAATTTCCATCTCCCAAGACAGTGCCAGAGCCCTGGAACAGGCTGCCCCGAGAGGTTGTGGAGTCTCCTTCTCTGGAGATCTCCAAAGCCCACCTGGATGCCACCCTGTGCCACATGCTCTAGGTGTCCCTGCTTGAGCAGGGACATTAGACTAGATGATCTCTAGAGGTCCCTTCCAATGCTAACCACTCCGTGATTCTGTGAACTTGCGGCTGGGGACAGTGCCCATCGTTTCCCTTACCACATCTTCAGAGTGCAATTCAGCCGAGTCTACATTAACTCACCCATCAGACAGGGAAGGGAATTACTGCAGCACAAACAGCCTGGGAGTCATAAATTACTAATGCCACTGCTCTTGTTACACCATGCTTACTTGGGCACTGGCTTCATTTAGCAGCCTAAAAGGTCTTGCTGGACTCAATGGTCCACTGGTAGCTCGCTGCAAGTCTCTACTCCATCTACTCTGTTCGACGGAGAAGATCATGCTCACAACAGCACAAAGTCATGGTGCTAAGTGCTCCATCTCCCTCCTCTTGATTAAGGAGCTGCCTTTCTCCAGGGCTGCAGAGCTCCGCAGGTGTCAGCCCCTCCACGGGGCACCCTCAGCAAACCCTCTCGTCCCCGCCGCTGCTGCTGGCCCCTCACTGCTCTGGCAGCAGCGACCTCAGCGCCAGCACCCGCCGTGAGCCTCCTGCTGGCCCAGCAGCTCCTCGGGCAGGGGGACCTCGCTCGCGCACAGCCCAGCGTGGGCTGCTGCCGCCGCGGGCTGCAGGGACACCAGGTTCCTCGGCAGAGCCGCCCCGGCCAGGAAGGGGCTGCTGACGTCACAACCAGCTGCGCGGCCTGGCCTATCAGGGGCTGCGGCAGCAGTGACGTCACCAGCCGACGCCCACGCGTCAGCACAGAGCCAGCCCTGCAGAGAGCAGGGGCCTCCCGGCAGCGTCCCCGCAATGGCCTCCGTGTCCCTGCCCGCTGCTGAGACACCCCTGGCCTCACAGGCAGCGCCTGCTGCTGCCCCGGCAGCTCCGCGCACACAAGGGACCTCCCCGCGTGTCTGCACCAGACCCCGCTGCCGGCCGCGCTGCTGCTGGGACAGGAGCGGCCTCAGAGCCCGTCCCCAGCCATGGGCCAGCACTGGCCTCGCAGCTGCTCTGCCAGCAGGGACCTCCCAAGGAACTTCCCAGCCAGGCGCCTCTTGCTCAGCAAAGAGCAGAGCTCACGGTCACCCTCATAGACATGGATGGACCTGCTAATGCCTGGTGCTGTCCAGTCAGGAGCACAGACAATGTGACCCCCCTCCCAAGCAGGAGCAGTGCCATGTGCCTGCTGCTGGCCTCCCAGGTGCTTGCAAACATTGACTTGACCATCATCTGACTAGATGATCTCCAAACGTCCCTTGCAACCAAAGGAAGGTGCCTTCTCTCACTCAAGCCCCCTTGAAGCCCTGCTTACCCACCTGCAGACTGCTGGCAAAGCAGCCCCTGAGGCCAAAGGTTGCTGCTAGGCAGAATATGCCCTGAAGATCACAAGGGTGTAAAGCAGCTCTGCAAAGAAGGACCTGGGCGTCCATGATCTCCTGGTGTGCAGTAGGAAGATTTTTGCCAAGAGGACAAGGGAGGTCATCCTGCCTCTCTGCTAAGTCCTGGGGAGGCCGCCCCTTGAGTCCTGTGTCCAGTGCTGGGCTCCGCAGTACAAGAGGGACATGAAGCTATTGGAGAGAGCCCAGCATAGGTCTACAAAGTTGATCAGGGAGCTGGAGCAATCCCTCCTATGAGGAGAAGGTGAGAGAACTGAGCCTGTTTTAGCCTAGAGAAGAGAAGGCTGAGGGGGGATCTTATCAGGGTGTGCAAATACCTGAAGGGAGGATGCCAAGAGCAGAAGAGGATGGCCCAGACTCTTTTTAGTGGTGACTAGTGATACCACAAGAGGCAACAGACACAAATTGAAGCGCAGGAAATTCTGTCTGAATTTGAGGAAAAGCATCTTGACCGTGAAGGTGACAGAGCACTGACATGGGGTGCCCAGAGAGGTTGTGGAGACTCCTTCTGTGGAGATTTTCCAGACCTGCCTGGACAGGATCCTGTGCAACGTGCTGTAGGTGACACTGCTTGATCAAGGGGTTTGAACTAGATCATCTGTAAAGCTCCTTTCAACCTCAACCATACTGTGATTCTATAAATGGTCTCCACTGGAATATATCGACTTTTTGAGCTGTAGGGATCTGCCTGTCCCTCAGCTTTCTTGTGAGTGCTGCTCTAGTAGGATAGAAGGCATCCAGGCTCATTAGAGATGACCAAGGAAATGCCTGACCTGGCCTCCCACTGAAGCTCTATCTCCAGTGATTCCTTTAGGACCTTTAGGCCAGGAGCTTGCAAGCAGACCATGTGCATGCTTAGCCTGGTAAGGGGGAATCCCACCTGCCATGTATTTGTGGAGTTCATGAGTTAGCTGAATCCTTCTCCAAACCTGGCGTTTCTGAACAGACATGTGGAGCCCCAATGAGCCATCTGAATAAGTCATCTGAATCATATATGCACCATGTATCAACAAGCTCCCTTCTTATCCCTGTCTGGGTGTCCTGCCTAGTTAAGAGATGTGAATCAGGACTTCCCGTGGGACATTTCCAACTTTTGTAGATAATCATTATCTGATGAAATAAACTGCAATGTTGGAATCTGTATCCCTGTCCTCTTTAGAGAAGGAAAACAGGTTACTCTACTTGATGGAACATATCCCAGAGGGAGGAATCCCAAGGGACAGAGTAATTCCTGAATTCAGCTGGGCTGCAGCTCGTGGCAGCCTGTCAGCACTGCCCAGAGACAGCCAAGTGCAGGAGCAGCTCCTGTGCCAAGAGCAGCAGGGCTGCGGGCACTGCCTGCTGCTGCGGACAGCAGAGGAGAGAAGGCAGCAAGAGGGGAACGGCAGTGTGGAGCGGGAGCACAGCGCAGAGCTCACTGAAGGAAGAAATCTTCACAAGCCCTTGCGTGGTAAGTCTCTGTCTGCAGGGCAATGCTGCTGAGGTTCCTGGAGGGATCTTCTGAACCTATGCCACCCCATGACTGATAGGACTTGTCTCTCCTGGAGTGTCCAGGGCATGGCAGGAGAAGGAGCTGATCCAGCTCAGGGATTCCCTGATGCACCTTCACGGGGCAGGGCACGCTGCTCCTTTCTACCAGGTATCGCTGCAGGGGTGTCAAGTGCTGGGTGTGCACGTAGGTCTCTCCAGGTTTATGAATCAGAGCAGCATCCCTGCACCTGAGGGAGCACCCTGGACAGTGACTCTGCTGCCTGCAAGGGTCAGTGCTGCACAGAGAAGCTCTGACAGGGCCAGTCCCAATTAGCCAGGATCATCTTCCTGTTGACACTGTGCTGCCTCGGTCAAGTCTGCTCACCTTGTTCATGTGCAGGACATGTCCCAGGAGTCTTTTCAAGAGGAAGATCAAGAGAAGGGCTACTTCCAAGGGCAGGAACTTTCCTCTTCCTGTCTGCACTTTCCGTTATCTCCCTAACTGTTGCAGGCAGAAAAGAGGAGTGTATTCTGTTTTGCCAAGCAATTGGGACTCAAACCTTCCCTCTCAGAGATCAATAGGTCTGTGAGAAACTTTATAGAGCCTCTTCAACCCACCTTAGTCTGCAGACAGCATCAGCATCACCTTTGTGCAATTTATTCTACTTGCTCCATAAAGTGCCTGCACAGCGATGTCCCTGGACAGTGCCCTGTCCTCAGAGGCTTCTGTAGGGCAGAACTGAGCACACAAAAGTGATGTGCTCTGTGAGCACAGACTGACAAAAATTGCTGGGACAGAGTAAGGTGCCATCAGGGACTGCTGTGGGCAGCAGAGATGGTCAGGGAAGGGGAGGGAAGTGCCCACCATGATGGGAGGATGGATTTGGGGAAGTCATGCTCAGTCCTTCCAATGCAGACACCTTCCTCTGAGCAAGCCCTGCCACGTCTCCTCTGCCACCCAGCAGCCTCTCTGCACTGACAGCCTTGGCGTCCAGGGTATCAGCCCACTCCACTGCAGCCAGATCTCTGGCAAAGGACAGGGGCATCCCTCCTGCTATGGGCACATTTCCTGCTGCCCAATATAGGGGCTTCAGATGCATGGCCTGCATTGTCACTATCTGTGAGGTAGCATGCCCACATAGGTGAGGTAAGGGTGTTCCTGAGCGCCCCTCTGCCTGTCTTCCCTTTCTCCCCTTGGCAGAAGGATCGCAGGATTGCTCCTTGTTTCCCCTCCTGTTCTTCTCTTGGGCTCCCTGGGGTTGCAGAGTTTTCAGATGCAGTTCAGACACCTACCCTGCAAGCTGTGGAAGAGAGGAATACGCATGGGAGTGAGGCATCTCCAGTGCCCTCTAACCTGTGCAACTCCAGGAAATGCAGCCCATGGGTTTAGGAACTGAGCTAACTCTCCCTTAAGCAGAGTCCATCTTCAATGCAACTTCATTTGACCCTTTTGCCTGTAATGTCTTAACAGATTGGAGATGCCCTCAGGAGGGACATTGCTGCCTCCTGCCATCTCTGTGATGTCCAGGAGACCTCTGAAGAATCTGTTACAGAGACTGAGAGTATGAAAAAACGGTTTGGAAACTGCACATGGGCAGCTGAAAAGAGCCCTGCATATTCTTGCCTAGAAGCAAAGCCTGGAGACCTCCCTCAGGTGCCCTGAGAAAGGGAGAAAAGTTGGAGATCTGAGGATTTGAAAGTGGACTTGTCTGCTCTTAGGAGGGGCTGGGTTCTTTCTAGGGCAACTGATGAGGGTGATCATCATGCACCTCAAAGAGGTTTGGGCACACAAGAG
Source organism: Tinamus guttatus (assembly GCF_059628265.1). Lineage (NCBI taxonomy): Eukaryota > Metazoa > Chordata > Aves > Tinamiformes > Tinamidae > Tinamus > Tinamus guttatus. The sequence continues at coordinate 168,918 of NW_028289165.1, read as the reverse complement.
CTGCAATCAAGGGTAATAGGCAGAGGAGCTCTCCTCACTCTGCATAACGTGACTATAAGTCCATTTTCTCATGATTCCCAGGAGAAATGCTGAAAATTTCTGCCTCTGAGGAACACTCCGCAGAGATGAGAGGGGCATCCCAAAGGAAATACATGTCAAAATAAATGTCAAAAATCCCCAAATTGTGCTCGCAATACGCGTTCATTAGAAGTGGTGCTGTAGATACTGAAAAGCCCTTTTACAAACCAGGGGGATTTCACCTGAAAAACTGAATCTCAGAGCTCATCACCCCTCTTGTCTCCTTCCCACTACTGTAGAGCTGGACAGACTTCTCTGGCGCCCACGGGGAGATGCCCCTGCTCCTCACAGCACATTCAGCCACCCCACACTGAGGCTCAAGGAAGGGAGTTGCAAAAAGATCTCCATGAAGAAAGGCAGTGTGGGCAATGTATTAGAACTGGAACAAGTTGGGAGATATTTAACTTTAAAAATCTGTGATAACTGCTCAATATCTTTTCTTTTCTGAACAATCCACAAAACCTGGAGAGAGTGAAATGTCCAACAGCAGCTCCCTCAATGAGTTCCTCCTCCTGCCATTCGCAGACACGCGGGAGCTGCAGCTCTTGCACTTCTCGCTCTTCCTGGCCATCTACCTGGCTGCCCTCCTGGTCAACGGCCTCATCATCACAGCTGTAGCCTGTGACCACCGCCTCCACACCCCCATGTACTTCTTCCTCCTCAACCTCTCCCTCCTCGACCTTGGATCCATCTCCACAACTGTTCCCAAATCCATGCACAATTCCCTGTGGAACACCAGGGCCATTTCCTATTTGGAATGTGCTGCCCAGATATTTTTTTTCTTCTTCTTGTTGGGAGGAGAGTTTTCTCTCCTCACAGTCATGGCCTATGACCGCTACGTTGCCATCTGCAGACCCCTGCACTATGGGACCATCATGGGCATCAGGGCTTGTGTCAAAATGGCAGCAGCTGCCTGGACCAGTGGCTTTCTCTATGCTCTCTTGCACACTGGGAACACATTTTCCCTACCCCTCTGCCAAGGCAATGTGGTGGAGCAGTTCTTCTGCGAGATCCCCCAGATCCTCAAGCTCTCCTGCTCAGACTCCTACCTCAGGGAAGCTGGGATAATTGTGGTTAGTGCCTGTTTAGTCTTTGGTTGTTTCGTTTTCATTGTGGTGTCCTACGTGCGGATCTTCAGAGCTGTGCTGAGGATCCCCTCTGAGCAAGGCCGGCACAAAGCCTTTTCCATGTGCCTCCCGCACCTGGTTGTGGTCTCCTTGTTTGTCATTCCTGTATTGTTTGCTTATCTGAAGCCCCCCTCCATCTCCTCCCGACTTCTAGATATGGTTGTGTCCATTCTGTACTCGGTGGTGCCTCCAGCCCTGAATCCCCTCATCTACAGCATGAGGAACAAGGAGCTCAAGGAGGCACTGAAGAAGCTCATGCAGTGGATACCAGGTCAGTGGTAACAACTGTTTCATTCACTCACCAGTATATCTGGCATCAAGGCTGTATTTTATCCATTTCCTTCTTTTTAATTCTCTCTCTTTACATCCATCTTTAAATTCTAAATAATAAAATAAAGATACCTAGTTATTGTCACATCTGTGCAGGAATCTCTCATTTAGCACTTAAACATAGACCATGATAAAGCAGGAAGCCAGGCTTCCCCCTTCACTTGCAGAGAAGGGGGATTCTCTGAGCCGCTTCTTTGAGCTCCCTTGGATGTGCCCAGAGGAGAGTTTCCCTCTGCAATGTCTTTTCCAGCATTGACACCAAGGGATCTCTAGGGTACAGAGTCACGGCGGGACAAGGGCAGGTGAGGCGAGACCAGGGGTCCAGTGTTGTTTAGGAGATCTCAGCTCTCGTGGCTATGGTTAGAGTGTGATCTCAAATCTCTCTAATATGACAGAAATGACAACCAAGTGTCAGCACAGGTTTCCATGGTTCCATGCAAAGCTCCAACACACAAAACTGAACATGAGTGAATTGAAGGAAAGTCTAGAGGCAGCCTTCCCATGACAGTTCATCTCTCCTGAAGTCACATTCCAGGAGGGCAGCAGGACTTTCTCTATTTAGAGTTGGCCTCCTCATTTCCATGCTGTCCTTCCACACTTTATTCTGCAGATATGGCCCAGGAACTCTCCTAACCTGGTAGAGAGAGGCTTGTTTTCCCTCGTACCCTGGAAGAACAGGCAGGACCAGTCCTTGGGCTCCCTTAAGCCACAGCTGGACTCCAGAATAACATTTCCATAATAAATAGGGATCTGCCCTATGATGGTCCTGAATCTGGCCTCTCTTTAGAAACTGGAATCAAAAAATATGCCCAAGGGTGTGCAACCACAAATGGGCCTGCTCTTCTTCTTGTGAACACCATGAGATCCAGAATCCCATCCAGAATGGGATGACCTCAGCATTCCAGGGTGATCTGTTAGCCTCAATCTAGGGTTCATCTCTCAGTGACCACTGCAGATAGGCGATGGTCTCTGCACTGCCTGTGTCAGGCTGCCCCACACGTGACTGTGCTGATGAGGGAACCCCCAGGGGATCTCCAGGCACAGGGTTTGCCTGGGAGTGGGCACTGAGGGCAGCTTTAATGAAACAGGGATGACCCACAGTGCAGGGACCAGAAGGTAGAGCACTAAACCCAGGTGCACATGGGGAAAGGAGGGCTCTGCAATCCCCAGAGGGGCAGTGGGGACCCAGGAGGCCCAGGGAAGGGGCAGTGGAGGGTGATTCCTGCAACCACAGTGAAACACCACAGCCTGGAGCTAGTGGCCACCCAAAGACATCTCCTGCCATTGCAATATTGTGGGGGCACTCTGAGTACCGTCGGACCTCAGCCACCAGGATCAGTGGCCACAAGGGCACACTGTTGGCTCATGCTCAATTTGTTGCCAAACACGATTCCCAGGTCCCTTTTTGTGGAGCTACTCTCCAACAGGTCAACCCCCAGCCTGTCCTGGTGCATGGGGTTATTCCTTCCTAGCTGCAAGACCCTGCACTTGCCCGTGTTGAACTTCATGAGGTTCCTCTGCCCCCAACTCTCCAGGCTGTCCAGGTCCCTCCTAAAGCCTGCACAGACCTCCGGGCTATCAGCCATTCCTCCCACTTTTCTATCCTCAGCAAACTCGCTGAGGTTGCACTCTGTCCCTTCAGGTCACTGATTAATAAACTGAACAGGTTTTGACTGACTCCTGATACCAATAGTTGCAGGTCTCCAAGTAGGCTCTGAGCCACTGATCACAATCCTAAAGCCTAAACCCCAAACCCAGCTGCTCACATGGAGGTGACCTCACAGGTGCAACCCCATCACATCCCTGCTGCTGCCTGTGGCCTTCAGAGACAGCAGCTTCCTCAACCCCCTTCCCCACACAGGAACCACTGCTGCCCTCTCAGCTCCTCTCACCACAGAGACCCCCCACCCACCGCCCACGCCTGCCTGCCTGCTGCCGGCCAATCAGGCACTCACAAAGACATGACGTCACAGCGCCGTCCCGCCCCGCTCTCTGGCCCTGCCCTCCAGGGCAGCAATGGCCTCCCCAGCCCTTCCCCGCCAGGAGCCCAGCCCGGGCTCAGCAGCTGCTCCGCGGAGATGATCTCAGCAGCGCAGAGCCCCGCAGGGCCCGGCTGCTGCCCAATGAGGCGCTGCGGGAGCGGTGACCTCACAGTCACCAGGCAGAGCCAGCCCTGCTGCTGCCCAATCAGCTCTGCCCGCAGCGGGGACCTCCCAAGCAGCAGCCACGCCCTCTCCCTGCAGCTGGCCTATCAGGGGCTGCGGCAGCAGTGACCTCCTCGTGCCCAGTGCAGCCATTGGCTGTGAGGCCCCGCGGGGCTCCTGGCTGTGCTGGGGGCTGTGCGGGGCCGGGGCAGGGAGGGGAGCCCAGCTGGGGGCTGCTGGTGCTGGGGGTGCTGGTGTGGGGGCCTGGGGGCTGTGTGAGCTGCTGTGTTGGGCTCAGCCAGCACTGCCCACCCCGGCGTGGGGGAGAAGAGGGGCAGCCAGTGCCAGGGAAACCTGCCCTGGATTCTCTGCTTCTGCCCCCAGCACCCACACAAGGGTTGGAGCTGCCCCACGGGAGCCTTGGGGCTTGGGAAAGCCCCAGCCCCAGGAGTCCTGGCTGCCCCGTTGTCCCCTGAGCAAGATGGGACCCTCAGGCAGGACTCCAGCAGCAGCCTCCAGCCCTGAGTAGCTGTTGGCACAGCCTGGGATCCACAGGGGTCTTTGCGGTGACAGTTTCTGTGTGACCCCGCGGGAAGGAGTTCCCAAAGCTGGGAGCTGGAGAGAAGTAGGATCACTGGGAACAAGAACTGAGGTCCAGGCTGTGGTTGGTCATCCAGGAGTCCCCATCTCACTCATAAGTCCCCATCTCATTTGACTCAATCAGCAGTTTGGGAGATGACCCGCTCCCTGCTCTGCAGTTGATGAAGCTGGCGAATATCCCTGCAAGCTCCCTTCATGATCTTCCTCATCTCTGCAGAGTCCTGGGGACCATGTTACAGAAGGGAAACACCATCTCCCTAGAATCCCATCAGAGATGTGGCTTTCCAAGTCACTGTTAATAGAAGGACTTCTTTGGGTTGCTTATTCAGTCTGTGGCAGCTCGTGAGTGATGCTGTGAGCCCAGCTCTTCATGCCGGGGGTCTTGGCCCATTCTCTCCTCTGTCTCCTGTGCATCTACCTAAGTCTCCCATTCCCACATGTCCTGTTCAAAGTGACAATTTCTATCATCCCCTTTAGGGCACTATCTGGACACATTGTGACTCCTCCCGATACTCTGTTCACTCAGAGACCCAGTGGCTGGTTTGCCCTTTAGGGAGGTTAAAGCTTGCTCTGTCTTTCTGCAGTCTGCCCCATTAGCCAAGTCCTTGCTGTATGTACAGATTGTATGGACTTAGCATACATTCAAAGAGTGTCATTATTTTCCATGAAACTATACTCTGCTTTATTTTTTTGTTGTTTCTTTGTAACTAAAAGAAGACCCCCCCTGTGCCTGTTGGCAGCCAATCGTCTAAGTAAAGCAGGTGAGAATTGGGGCAGGTGAGCTATAACCTTGAGTGCAGACTTAGGTGGACTAAGGCTAGCTTTCAACACGAGTGATTGATGAGGGAACTGGTAGGGCTGGGGACGTGGGGAGGAAGATTGTGCATACAGTGCCTGATTTCTGGGACACTGCTTTTCCTACATGTGCTGACTTCATTAGGAGTCACTCCGGATGGCTATGAATTGAACGGTGTGCTGTCACCTATTCTTTAGAATAATAATAGAAATGTTTAAAAAGATGAAATACTTGTATATGATTGTTGTCTTCAGCTTTCAGCTACACTCCCCAAACCTCTCCAATTAGCCATGGACACTTGAAGGAAATTGCAGGGAGAGTCCTGGTGTATCCGGGCTTTTTGCTTTTTAATGAGCTCCATGCAGTACTTGGAGGTGAGTCCATGAATTGCAGCTATTAAAAGGAGATTGAAGAAATCAGTGAAGAAGTGAAAGTCAGAAGGAAACCCTGAACTTTTGTAGAGCTTTAATGAATCCCACTGAGGCCATTAACTACAACAACTCACCAGGGGCTGATTAAAGCTAAAAAATATAATCATTGGTAATAGTTAGGTAGAGAAAATACTCATGTGGCTCTGATGCTGAATACACGCTTGATGTGTTTTGTCAACACACATTGCCCAAGCACAGGCAGAGAAAACCTGGAAAGGGAGATCCTTTCCTCCATGTGTTGCCCAAGTCTCCTCCTGGCATCAGTGTTTGGGTGAGGGCGTGCAGTGCTGAGTGCAGGACAAACACACGACACCTCCGAGGGTCTCCAGAAGGATAAAGGGGGTAAAGAAGTCCTGATGACTCGGGGTAGGCCTCGGTGACAGACACAACAGCCATAGTCAAGAGGATAAAGACCTCCATTGTGTTGGGGCCTTGGCAGTGCCCTTGGCCGTCTCCACCACAGGTCATCCTAGACCTGCTCCTGTGTCCCTGCAGACTATGGACACCCAATCTGCTTTCCCAGCAAGTTCTCACAAGAGGTTCTCCTTCCCTTCCTTGATGGCTTTTCCATCCCCAGTGACTGTTTCTTGAAACACAAAGCCATGGGTGGTTACAGACTTGCTCTGGGTGCCCTGTAGCACCCAGCACTTCAAGTGATATTTCTTCATCCTATTGCCCAGTCTGAGCTTCCCAAGCTGTATTTTGGTCCTGTTTCCTCTTTTCATGCTGCTTCCCACTACCAAGGAAATCTCTTGGCAGTCCCACAATGTGGGGACGAATATAACCTTGTGTGTCAAGACAGAGTGGAACGTGAGGAACTGAAGTGGCAGGGCCTGAACGACAGGCTCGAGTCAGGGTTTACTTAGAGATGAATACGGCACTGCCTTTGCAGTGCGCAACACTCGCCTGTAGAATTGCTCATGCCAGCTTGCACGGAGGCTTATTAATCTGTAACTTATTTAAGATCTCGTGCGGCTGTTTTTGACCTTGAAGGAAACCCTCCCATCCGAGGCCTGGGCTCTGACCAGATCCCCATCCCACATGATAGGGAAAGTATGCCACATCAGATGTTACCACTCACAAACAAAATGCAAGTTATCATGATTTGCTGATATTGCTCTATAAAAGATGGACACTCTTTCCATGATTTTGGATACCTCACGGGTGGATGCACCACGTAAGACCTCCTAGTTGCTGAGAAAGTTCTCCAAATCCTCGCCACAACACGGACTCCCCAGCGACTGCGGATCTGGATGATGATGACATATGATGGCATATTTAGGCAATTGGTGATGTATCTTTTAATCACTATTCTAATATAGTAATGGTTAGGTGCATTACTTTGCTTATTTTGTCTGATGCTAAAACCAGTGTGTAATAAGCTTATTTTGTTAAATGTATCATTCTGTACTGCCTTAATATTAATAGTGAAATAAGACCATTCTTTCCAGTGGTGGCTGGTTCTTTCCGTCGCCCCGTCTGCCCCAGTCAATTGGCAAAACACCCTGTTCTTTGCAGATGCCCATTGCAGCTCTCAGGATGCAAGGTTGGCCTCTGATTTTCAGCCTTGCAGGCCACACTATTTCTGAAGGCAGCTGTAGTTCTGGTCTGGTGCTGCTTCCTGCAGTTGGTCACCCTCAAATCAAGACCAGTTGGAGGGGGCCACAAGTGTTTCCAGCCAGCTCTGAAGAGGTACCAAGGACACAAGTTGCACCTGGAGTTCTCTCAGGCAGCAGTTGCCTGTTCCAGGGTAGTGAGCAGGCAAGTGTTACTGTACTCTTCGTTTGGTAAATGGGTGTCCTGGTTTTCATGCGATGCTTCTTACTCGTGTTACAGATTCCTCCTTCCTACATCCTGTGGTGTAAAGAACAAAGGAAGACAACTCTCCAGAGCTCCATGCTTTCTGTCCTTTCTTTTGTCCAAACCTGATTTCTGGACTCTGCATAGCAGTCAGTAGATGGCCTGGAGGTGTGGATCTTGTCTCCTCGGGTCCTGCCTTAGAGCCCCTTCACTTAAAATGCAGTGGGCATTGGTGGCAAGTAAAACTGTCTTTTCTTTCACCAGTATCAAGAAGGAAAAAGAGCAGGACCAGGCCTTGTGGTTTTGTTCTGATTGCAGGTCAAGTTTGTTCAGTGTCTCATGGCTCAACTGTGCTCTGGTAACGTCCACAAGCTGCTGTAGGTTCAGATAAGCCCTGGAAGCAGCAGTCCTCTTCCCCTGTGACCCTCTTCATCCTGCCGGGGCTCATTTTCAGCCAGAAATCCCTCTCGGCACACACCTTCCCATCCTGTGAAAGGCAGGAGTGCAGGACTGTAGAGGAAGGGCCACATGCCTTGTGTGACAGCATGGCTTTCCATCCCCATGGGTGACTGTGACACCACCCGCTAATCTCCCCTCCCAACCACCTTCCAAGGAGAAAAAGAGAGAAAACGCCAGATTGCGTTCCAAACGCACCTTAGCTTTCCTTGTAGCATCTCTGCATTCCCTCACTCTGTTCCTGTATTTCTCCCAGGGGGCCTGTCCTTTTTTCCACATTCTGTATACCGCCGCCTTCTGCTTGATCATTGCCACAAGCTCCTTGCTTATCCACGCAGGTCTCTGGCCCCCTCTGCCAGACTTCTTACACACAGGGATGCTGAGCGTGGAGGAAGTCCACTTGAAAACTAACCAGCTCTCTTGGCCCCCCCTTCCTTTTAGAGCTCTAGCCCGTGGGATTTTCCTGAAGAAGTCGCTGAAGAGGCTAGAGTTGGCCCTCCTGAAGTCCATCTTTGCAAGGCTACTTACAGCCCTGCCACCTCCTTATTGGATCCTGAACTCCACCGACTCATGGTCATTGCAGCTGAGGCTACCCCCTGCCTTCGCATCTCCTACCAGTCCCTAATGTCAAAATGTCAGTGATGGAGTAGAGCACTGTGGTCTCGACAAGGTTCTTCCTGGAGAAGGTATGAGAAAGGGCTCCTGAGGGCAGGCCCCAGTGCTGACCCCTCAGCAGCGACGGCTTCCCTTGCTGTGGCCAAGCCCAGGATGGGGAGCAGGCTGTTGCAGTGCTCTGGCTACAGCAGCCAAGCCAGCTCCCATGCTGAGAAACTTTTCTGCGGCAAGAGGCAAGGCTGTGCCCCTTGCTCTCCCCTGCAGCCTCCCCTCCTGCACTGCGAGAGCAGGAGCCGCTGGGCTCTCCTTTGCACACCAAGGGCTGCGAGTGCCTGTGGCTCGGCACCACAGAACTTGCCTAGAATTTGCAGACACTTGTGCATCACAGCCTAGAGCTCTGACCGGGCACTGGAGGCTCCAGCGCCTCCACGGAGGAAACTCTTCACTGCCACTGCCTGCAGAAGCCAAATGTACCAGCAGGAAGATGCTGGAGTCTCTCCTTTGCATTATTTGCCCAGAGATTTGACACCTTTCAGATGAGGCTTTGGCACCTGGTGATTTCTCTCCTACAAGCCCCTTCTTCTCCAAGGCCATGCTGTGGTCTCTCCCCACCCCGCAGGGCATGACTGATCAGCCAGAATTCAAGCAGGAATCCTTACGTGGCCATGCCGTTCACTGTATATACTATTACACTTCCTTTTTGAAGGTATTAAATGACCAGACATAGGAAACATAGGAATATATTACCTGGTAAAGTTAAATTTCATCACAAAGGAAAAGGGTGAAAGCATGTCTGAGGACAATGACGTATCCGAAAGAGATGGAATCATTTCTTCCATTGATGATGACGTATTTTCATTGAGATATTGTCTTAATGAAGGTTCCTGAGAAAAGAAGGACATTCAAATATATTTATCTGAATCATGTACAGTCAGCTGAGAAGGAATTTCTGCCTGACTGAGGCACTTTGGTTCTAAAATTCTCCTGACTGGTAGAGGGGCAACTAACAGCTGGTAAATGCTGATCCACTTCTGCACCTACAAGCAGCTTTCAGAAAAACAACACATTAAAAAAAATCTTTCAAAGTTAGTGTTTCCCCTTCAGCTTTTCTTGTAGATGAAGTAAGCAGGAAAACCTGTTCAGCTTTTCCAAGGAAAAAACTTCAGCACCTCCATAGGGCACCCAGGTTCAACCACTCCTGACAAACTTTCAAATGAGGAGCAACATTTAAAGGAGGAGTTTGTTTATCAGCACACAACCAATGTAAGCAACTAAAACCCCTCTAGTTCTGCTGCGTGGAAACTGGGCTGCACAACAAGCAGGGCTCCAGGGCAGGGCTCCCCGGAAGAGCAGGGTTTGGGTCTGTATCCGATGGGCCCTCTGTTGCCTCGGCAGTGTGGAACATCCCATTGGGAAGAGTCCTGCCTGGGAAGAACGCAGGGAAGTGGCAGATTTTGAAAGATGCATTAAAATCAACGAGCTTTTCCACCTGAAATTGTTCACTTAGGAGTGGTAACAGCACTGGGATGTAGACAGCACAGACACGTAACCCCCTTTAGAACTGCGCAAGTTGGTGATTCCCAAGGTTTTGCCCTTAGGTTGTTTAAAAAATAATAAGAAGAAAAAATCTTTAACCATTTTGGGCTATGCAAATGGCTGATGTAATTAAGTACAAAGTAAACATGATTTCTAAGCACTGCTTTGCTTTAAAAGCCCCTCAATGGTAACTCTACACTTTTCCCTGGAGCGTGTGTCACACCTAACTCCCATTGCCCACCGGAAAGCAGTTACAGATAAAACACCCCATGTCAAACATTATTTTTGATGTACATAAGCCATTAAAATGATACAAACTCTCCCTGTAAGTGTCACCTTGGTTATCTTAAAAGGTTTCTAAGGTCTTTTCAGGATGATTACTTTTTTTTATTATTCTTTTTCCCCCCCTGAGGAATGAAGCTAACCAAAGCAAGCTGTGATCAGGAAGCAAATTACACTGAATTACGGTACTCAGACCTGCTTTGGAGCATTTCCTGCCGCTGCAGGCAGCTCAGGGACTGCCTGTCAGCAGGGATCAGTTCAGGCTGCCTGGAGCTGCCCTCCTTGCGCAGCAAAACTGCATCAGTTTGGGTGATGCTGATGCCTTCTGCACCAGGAGAATGCAGAGCAGGGGCTTTTCCAGCTGCAGGCGCTCGAGCCGTGTGGAAACTTCCTTTAAAGGCTTCGCTTTCCCTCGCGGGCAGCCCTGCCCCGGGTTCCCACAGCCAGAGGGGGCGGGCGAGGGGCTGCCCTGGGGCCACCATGGCCCCTCTGCACGTTCCAGGACGCCCTCCTGCAGCCGCCCGCACTCTGCCGCGCTCACTCCCTGCTCCTCCGCTCTCGGCGCCGGCTCCTCCGTGGCGCCATCCGAGGCGGCGGCAGCGGTGGGCCCTGGTGGGCCCAGGCACGAGGGCTGCTGCGTGGCGGGGGGAGCTCATGGTTGGCCTCCTCGCCGCGGTCGCCAGGCAGGGGGTCCCCACGGAGAGCCGCGTCACGACCAGCATGCGGTTGGACCACAGCACCGCCCCAGCCCCGAGCCAGAACCGACACCAGCGCGACCCAAAGCGATAGACCAGGCTGCTTAGCTCCTATGGGGAAAAAGAAATCAAGCTTCAGTATGTTAAGGTTTACGTAGCAAAGAACTTTTAACTCTGGGGGCTCATCAGGAGGCTTCTCCTGGGACTGCAAGAGCACTGCCATGGGCCTTGTACCCAGACCAAGCAGGATGAACCCCTGCAGCTTGCTTCTTTGAGGCTTTTAATGTGGCGGGCTCTCCTTGAAGGCCAGCACTGTCCCATGCCAGGGGCTGGCACAGCAAATGCTCAACATAGAAGCACACAAAGAGATTGGCCACAAAATGCTCGTCTTGTCAGGCAACACTGAATGACTACAGCATGAAGCTGTGCGTCCTGAGTGCTCCCTGAGAGTCGCTTCTGGATTCATAGGTGAGAGGGACACGAGCATGTCCTGATGTCCCTCCACAAGGAAAACATATCCTTTTTGCCCAAGGCAACATATGGCACCGCACACCTAAAAAGTCACAGAAAGTCCAAAAAAGAGCCTCAGTCCCAACCACTCACAACTCACTCCTTGCCTCCAGAGGCTAAAGCTTTGCAAGTGAGAGCTGGCAACCAGGCATCCATGAGGAAGAGTTTGTTCCACATCCCATTGGCGTTACCACTATCTGTGGCTTCAGGTGATGGGTCCTGAGACAGATGCTTGCCCAAGGACTTCACATTGACTTCACGCTCTGCACCGAGGGCAAGAAGAGCTTGCCCTTTCTGGAGCTGAAAGGCCATTTTTTTTTTCTCCAGCAAGAGATGCTCCTACAAGAGGGAAGAAGAGCAGTGAGGAAAAGATTACCACAAGGTTTCCTTTGCCCACAGATGCTCCCTCCAGCATCCTGCACACAGCTCACATGCGCTCTTTTCTCTCTACGAGAGAAAGGGCTGCTCCAAGCTTCAACACATTTCCTAGCATGGTGCCGTCCGTTTGTTTTGGGACCAATCCTTGTGGAGCAGGGGTGCAATGAAGAACAAACAGGCAAAGAACAGAACTGCTGGGCAGCAAGACACACAGTCGAAGTCCCCCTTGTAAGCGCATTGCTCCTCTGTTGCTTGGCAGAGGACTTGTTATTGAAGGCTGGAGAGGTTTCTTCTTGTCTGCATGAGATGATTGCTGTATGACACTATCTCCTGGCCAAGCAAGGAAACGCTGTATTTTCTGCTTTACTGCTTTGCACGTGTCCATCAAGCTCATGTGTCCTCCAAGCTCATATGCAGAGGCCCCTTCACCTCTCCTCTCTTTATGCTTGCCCTGCTCAAGCTGCACTCCCATCCACAGCAAGAACAGACCAAGCGGCGCGTGAAAGGAGGCAACCTGCTCCTTTGGAGAGCACCTAGGAAATGCCCTGCTCCACCCCAAACACAAGAGACACAACACTCTTTCTTTTCTCCTTTTCTTTCTTTTATTCTTTTGAAGAAAAGCCAGCAGCATTAGTGCTGCAATGCTCTTTTTCCATGCACCTGCACTCGATAGATACAGGTGTAGTCCGGATTTCCCCAGTTGCTCTCCACCTGGATTTTTATGTACTGAAACGCATTGTGATGATGACTCTGCAACAAGAAAGTAAGCAAAAGAAACAGCATTACTGGGACATAAGGAGCACCAAGAGCAAGCAGCATAGATCCTTTTTAAGCCACAGTTGTGCTCAGGAAATGAGGCCAACGTTCTCAAGAGAGGGAGCTTCCTACTCCCTCTTGGCCCTCCTTTCCTCGGGCTCGCAAAGACTCCCCTGCAGCTCAAAAGCAAATTCCTGCTCTCAGGAAGGTGGCAAGAGCACCTGTGGAAACCTGAGGCTCAGTGATGCTGCGCACTGCGTTTTCCTGTCAGACACCCACGTTTCTGGACAGAGCACAGGCTCCCTGCGGGTGAAGCACCACGGGCACCACTGGCTCTGCCAAAAGTGATGGGCGCAGCTGGGGAGCTCCGGGGATGTGGGTGCCCATGCCTTGGCCCTGTTTGCCATCTGCTTTCACTTTCCTTAACACAGCTGGCCTCTGCTCAGCCTCTGCAGTGGCACGTGTCCCTCTCATCCAGGACTCAGCATGCTCTGCCCCTACAGCCACCCATTGTGGGCCCTCCTTCTGCCACAGACTTGCCCACACAGTCGCCTTCCTCCCCGGTGTCGTGTGCACACCCTTGCCGTACCATCAGTGGGAAGAGCTGCAGGACCTCTCTTTCAATGTCGTAGACGAAGGTGCCGAGCAGAGTGGCGTGTCCTTCGTCGTCCAGTCCCTGCGAGACAAGCACAAGGGCAGCACGTGAGGCGCGATGCCAGCAAGGGCAAAGGTGCAGCGCGCTCAGGGCCCGGGATGCCCCGTCCCTGCCCTCACCCTCGCTTGCAGCAGCAGCCTGCCCATGGGCTGCGATGCAGCTGCCCCTCCCGAGGGCCTTTTTGCCTGCAGCCCTCCCTTCAGAGGCTTGTCCGCAAAGCACTGCACATCCTGAGAGCCCAAAGGCAGCCCAGGGCTTGAAAGGTGCCCTTAGGACAGTGCGGGGCTCAGCAGGGTGCAGTGCGTAGCCTCTCCTAGCAGGGGGGCAGGGACAAGACAGCCCCTGTTCAGCCCTTTCCCCACAGCCAGCTGGCAGGCGGCTCTGCACGACAGGCGCTTACCGAGACAGCGATGTCTTTGGGGGCACTGCTGACACTGCCAGAGGGTGAATGTGCTTTTGCAATGTGCTGCACAGCGAGAGCAGTGGGCCAGACTGGTGCAGGCAGCCTAATGACCACGTGGCCCTGAGAGCCTTGGAAGGGCCAGCACTGTCCTGGAGTGAGGTCCGTCTGAAAGCAGAAGGCAACAGCAATGAATGGTGAAGGAGTGCCAGCAACAGCACCTGCTCCTGCTCCTGCAGGCAGGAAGACGGCAACCCTTTGTCACTGGCTCGTATTGCTGCCCCGTGGGTGGGAGGCAAGGGGCAGAAGCAGCAGGCCTTTTTCCTCACCTGCTTAAGTGCACTCTCAGTGTTGCTTACAAAAGGAAGCTGGGTAGGGCATGGAAGAGGGGCTAGTATGCAGCTGACTCTGGGCCCGGGCACAGAAACATCCTCCAAGGCACTGTCAGAGAGCAGGTAGGCAAGCGGGCAATGTAGGGAAAAACGGCTTCCCCCAGCTGTGAGCCAGGGCCACAAGGCTTGTGGGCATGCTGCGGCCACACAGATGAGTTCATGTGAGTCCTGTCGCAGAGGGGAGCGCTGCTTTCCAGCAAGTCAGCCTTGAGGTGCCAGGAGCACGAGCAATGGCAGGGAGTCGAGCAAGAGTGCTGCAAGGAGGGCCAATGCCCTGGGCCTTGCTCTTCCGCCACTTCAGAGGAAGCAACTCGGGCAGCAAGGATGTGGTTTTTCTGCTACAGTACCTTTAGAATAGTCTCGGGAGGGTTGGTGGTGCAGAGCAGCCAAAATACGCTGCAGAGCCAATTCTCTGTCAGTGCGGCATTGCTGGAGGTTCTCTGCACATCAATCGTGGCACCTGAAAGGAGACCCATGTGCTCACCGTGGGGCACGCACGCCTGGTGCTGAAGGGGTCTTTGTGAGCCTGTGTGCCAGCTGTGCCTGTCACTGTTGCACGCAGTCACATCCCTTGTGAGGGGCTCTGCTGCCTAGGAGAAGGGAGATTCCTTGAGAGCAGCCTCGGCTTGTCTCCCACAGAGCCAGGAAAAGAGAGCTCTGCAGGTGGGGGCAGACAGCAAGGGCTCATCCCAGTGAGAAGGAGAGCAGAGCAAAGCGCGGGGCCTGCTGTGTGGGCAGCAGAGGACAGGGCAGCCCTTCCCGCTTGATCCCCAGGGCAATGCTGTACAAAGCAGGAGAATCTATGTCAGCACAGAAATGTGGCAGGGCGGTGCCAGAGGCAGCAGCAAAGGACGCGAAGGCGGCACAGGGCGGCAGTTGTGACCGCCTGTCTCTTGAGCCCCTTCCCATGGCTCACGGCATCGGAGTGGGCACTGCTGAGCAGAGCCTGCAGCACAGCACCCTTTGGCAAGTGCCATACACGAGCACAGCCCTGGCACCCTTGCCTTCGTGGCGCCATACCTGAGGTTTGCAGGGCCCAGTCTGCCATCGGCAAGCCATGTCCTGCAGGCTCCGCAACCATGGCCTCCCTCATTTGCTGCACTTGCTGGCAAAGACACAAGGGGACACAGAAAAGGACCACGTCAGCAGGCAGTGCTGCACGACTCCTGAGTCCTAGCACAGATGTCAGGGGAGAGCCTGTGTCCACAAGGCCAATGCAGACCTTGTGGCTAGAGCCCAAAGGCCCAGGGCTTCCTGAGGAGAAGCACGAGCCCTCGGCAAGCATGTGCCTGTCTGCAAGCCTTGTGCCCCATAAGCCAGGTACCCCAGCCGTCTCTCCAGCCTCCTCCACGCTCAGGCTGCAGATGGACTTAGGCCCTGCCAGGGCCAACTGGGCACAGGAGGGCGCCTGTGTCTCCCCACTGCTCCCGGGGCCAGGCCAGAGCTACGAGCTACGAGCGGCCCATTCTTAAAGCAAGCAACAGAGGCAAGGGTGATTCTGAACAAGGCCACACAGCAGAGCAAAAGGCAAGAGCAGGTGCCGCTGCAGAAAACTTTGCAGCAGCAGGAGGGCCAGGCATAGGTGCAGGAAAGGCAGGCAGGAAATGCTTCTAGAGCATCCCCATGCATTCAGGTAACTTCCAGAGACTAGGTTTCCTTGCATTAAGCAGAGTCAGCCCAAGCAAGAAGGCAACAAAGTCTGCCCATGCAAGGCTTCAGGTACAAAATGGAGCATCACCTGCTTCATATGTCCGAGCTGCCTGGTGAGGAGAGACAGCTCCTCCCTGAGAAGCTGCATCTCCCTGTCTTGCTCCTGCAGCCTATACAGCAAGTCCCTGCAGACAGGAGCAGCAGCTGTTAGCGAGGTGTCACCCCTGCCAGGAGCACGTGCGAGCTCGGAGAAGAGGAGAGGGGCCCGTGCTTGGTGCCTTTTGCTTTGTGCCCTTTTGATGTTGTGGTGCTCCCCTCCCCACTCCCTCCAGCCTAAACAAAAACCAGAGGCAAGGAAAAGAGAGACGGCCTGGGAGGGCAAGCGGCGCACGCTCCGCTGACACTAGTGCGTGCCATGAGTCCTGCGCCAGCAAGCGTCTCACCCGTTGGCCTTTGGGTCCGGTGCTGGTGTAAACAATTTCAAGATCTCCTGGAAGGCAAAAGGTCTCCATGAACAGAAATCCTGGGAGAGCTGTGGGGCTTCGCAGGGAGCCTTCAGGAGGAAGGCCCAGCAGAAGCTGTTGCATGCCTTTGGCAGAGGGAAACTTGCAGAGCTTTGCTCTGCAAGTCTCCGGAGCGCTTGGGCCTTGAGTGACCTTTGCAGGAGGCGCCTGTCCCGCACTGACTGACCTGTGGCTTGTCTTGTGCCCACGTCGTCCAGCCATGGAGACTCTCAGGACTCATGGGCCGATAAAGAGCGACTGCAATTCGGAGCACCAAAAAATGGTAATGACCTTGGTCATTACCATTAATGGTAATGGTCTTGGTAATGACCGCTAGAGTAATGGTAATGGATTGCTAGAGGCCTGGTGCTTCCTGCCAACCATGGGTGCCAAGAGCTTTGTGGTAGGGAGGCGGTAGGGAAATGCTGCAGAGAGAGGCACAGTGGCATGCGGGAGACATGGCTGCAGCCCTGCAGGCTTGGCACAGTTCCCCCGTGTTGCAACACTTGGAGGCACGGGTGGGAGATGAGGAGCCTAGCTTTGATTTGGACATCCTGAGGGAGGCGTTGGGCCACGCGAGGTTGCACATGCCAACCAAAGAGGGAAGCTGCACAGGAGGAGGGAGCTCTGTGCCCAAGGGGGTGGCGCTTCCTAATGCTGAGAGCATCTGGAACATGGCCTAGGGCGAGGGTGAGTCCCTGGACTGCGGAGAGCACGCCTGGAGCTCCCTGGAGTGCAGAACAGCAAAGCTGACAGCTCTTTGCTCACAAAGACTCACCAAGAGCCACAGGGATCAGTGCCATGAGGATTCCGAAGAGCTTCCTCTTCTTGCAGATGGATTTTTGCCTAGAAAAGGGGGAGTTTTGTGGGTTAGGCAAGTTTCAAGCTGTGGGCAGCACACCCCTGCTTTCCGTGAGCTGCCTCCATCAGCACAGGCAGAGCTTGCTGGCAGCCAGGGCTCCAGGCAAAGCGTGGAGACACACGGACAAGCAGATGGATAGCAGACCAGCTTGCCCTTGAAATCAAAGCAAAGGGCTCTTCTGTGCTCCAGAGGGGCAGAAGGGATGATACTCACATGGCCGAAAGACACGCAAGAAGCCAGCTCCATAAAACCGTCAGCAGCATGGCCAGGCGCTCCGGAAGGTGGAACATCCTCCCTGAGACAGCAAAGCAGAGGGAAGTGAGGTCTGGCTGCTACGGTGCCATGAGCAGGGTCTTCGCGTGTAGCCCTGTGCCCTCGGGAGGAATGTCCTGAGCCCCACTCCGGAGCAGCACTTCGGCTGTGCCACCAGACCGCACAAGGACATGCCATTTGTAGGTAGCACATGTGGTGTCTCCAGAATTCCCTCTCTGAACATGACTGCATTGTTATTTGAGGGCCGCTTGGCCTGGGCAAGGTGGGATGGGTTGGACAGATGTGGAGCCTCCCAGAGGGGACCCGAAGCAGCGGCATAGCCGACTTAGCACTGAGGCAGAGTCAAGCCAAAGGGCTCTGTGGCGCACACTTACCAGCGACACTGCTGGTTTCCTGGCTCCTGGTGGCGGGCAGCTCGCCCACCGCACTGCCAACAGCCCCGGTCACCTGGGCCTCCAGCAGCAGTGGAGAGTCCCGCTCAGCTGCGGCTGCCCGTGACTTGGAGCGGCATGCTCGCCACGGGGCAACCCTTCTTGGGCCCATTGCTGGGCACAAACCGGTAGCTGCCAATCACTTGCTCCTTGCTAGGCAGGGGCTCTTTGCCAATTGGGCAAAAAGACGGCACCCAGAATGCAGAGGAGCACGTCCGCTAGGGCCAGTGAGCCGTGAAGCCACAGCCAGGTCCCTGCAGCGAACTGAGGGTGGCTGCGGCCGTGTGGGCTGATAAAGGGCATCTGGCTGTGAGCTCACAGAAGCCCATGAGGTGGCATCAGTCCTGGTGAGATGACAAACTGGGACATGCTCACCCCACGCTGCTGCCCGCGGCCCCACGTCCACCACCGTGCAAAACAGACCCTGAAAGCACATCACTCCTCTGTTGCTTGGCAGAGGACTTGTTCTTGAAGGCTGGGGAGGCTTCTTCTTGTCTGCATGAGATTGCTGCATGAGATTGATTATCTCCAGGTCGAGCAAGGAAATGCTGTATTTCTGCTTTCCTGCTTTGTGCGTGTCCCCCCTTTCAAAGCTCATATGGAGAGGCCCCTTCACCACTTCTTCCTTTATGCTTGCCCTGCTCAAGCCACGCTCCTGTCCGTAGCTCCTCCCACTCTAGCAAAGTTTTTAAAGCCCTGTGGGCAAGCCAAACTTGGATCTACCAAGTGAAAAGAGTCTTGGAGATGTGCTTGCTTTGCCTTTCACTAGAAAAGCTGACTTGTTCCCCCTTGAAATCAAATATTTTGGCTTTTCTGGACAAGAAGGGAGAACAAGTACTCACAGGGCAGAGATGCTGCTTGTGAAAAAGCTCTAGAACAACATAAAAATGTGTAAAGGGAGCCGCCCACACCCTCCCCCATCCCACATGATAGGGAAAGTATGCCACATCAGATGTCACCGCTCACAAACAAAATGCAAGTTGTCATGATTTGCTGATTTGGCTCTATGAAAGATGGACACTCTTGCCACGGTTTTGGAGACCTCACGGGTGGATGCACCACGTAAGACCTCCCAGTTGCCGGGAAGGTTCTCCAAATCCTCGCCACAACAGGGACTCCCCAGCGAGTGCGGATCTGGATGATGATGACAGATGATGTCATATTTAGGCAATTGGTGATGTATCTTTTAATCACTGTTCTAATATAGTAATGGTTAGGTGCATTACCTTGCTTATTTTGTCTGTTGCTAAAACCAGTGTGTAATAAGTTTATTTTGTGAAATGTATCATTCTGTACTGCCTTAATATTAATAGTGAAATAAGACCATTCTTTCCAGTGGCGTCTGGTTCTTTCCGTCGCCCCATCTGCCCCAGTCAATTGGCAAATCACCATGTTCTTTGCAGATGCCCATTGCAGCTCTCAGGATGCAAGGTTGGCCTCTGATTTTCAGCCTTGCAGGCCACAGTATTTCTGAAGGCAGCTGTACTTCTGGTCTGGTGCTGCTTCCTGCAGTTGGTCACCCTCAAATCAAGACCAGTTAGAGGAGGCCACAAGTGTTTCCAGCCAGCTCTGAAGAGGTAACCAAGGACACAATTGCACCTGGAGTTCTCTCAGGCAGCAGTTGCCTGCTGTAGGGTAGTGAGGAGGCAAGTGTTAGTGTACTCTTCATTTGGTAAATGGGTGTCTTGGTTTTCATGCAATGTTTGTTGGTCGGGTCAGCGATTCCTCCTTCCTGGATCCTGTGGTGTAAAGAAAGAAGGAAAACTCTCCAGTGCTCCATGCTTTCTGTCCTTTCTTTTGTCCAAACCTGATTTCTGGGCTCTACATAGCAGTCAGCAGATGGCCTAGAGGTGTGGATCTTGTCACCTCGGGTCCTGCCTTAGAGCCCGTTCACTTAAAATGCAGTGGGCATTGGTGACAAGTAAAACTGTCTTTTCTTTTGCCACAGTCAAGGAGGACAAAGAGCAGGACCAGTTCTTGCGGTTTTGTTCTCATTGCAAGTCAAGTTTGTTCAGTGTCTCGTGGCTCAACTGTGCTTTAGTAACATCCACGAGCTGCTGTAGGTTCAGACAAGCCCTGGAAGCAGCAGTCCTCTTCCCCTGTGACCCTCTTCATCCTGCCGGGGGTCATTTTCAGCCAGAAATCCCTCTCAGCACACACCTCCCCATCCTGTGAAAGGCAGGAGTGCAGGACTGTAGAGGAAGGGCCACATGCTGTATGTGACAGCATGGCTTTCCATCCCCGTGGGTGACTGTGACACCACCCGCTAATCCCCCTTCCCGACCACCCTCCAAGGGGAAAAAGAGCTCAGTTCCAGTGCTGAGCTGTGCCGGTGCTCTTCTTTCTCATTGTGCTCCTTTGCATGCCCCAAGACTTTCTCATCATGCTCTTTGCATGCCCCAAGCCCCTGCCCTTATGGCCCTGAGTAGCAAGTGTGTGTTACAAGCAGGATGCAAATTATTGCCTGATGACTTTTAAAAGAAGGGAAAGATGCCTCTTCTCTTGCTGCCCTCCAAGAAAAAGCAGCCCAGCCTGAACCAGGCAATGCCTGTAACAAGACCAAGCAAGGTAGAGCAAGGTCCTTCCTTGCGCTCAGCTTCTTCTATTCCCAGTTGTCACTTTGACCATGCAGGTGGCAGGTGAAGTTGTCTGAGGTGTGAAACACAGGAATAACACCAGAGGAGAAACTGCCACTTGTGCACTTTGAGATGTGATCGTGACACATGCAATGGTGCAGTGTGGCATACAGAGAAGGGGTAAAGGGAAGCAAGCTAACATCAGGAGGCATGAAAGCAGTGCGAGATGCAGTGCCATAAATGCAGCATTCCAATGTGAGCCCCTTTTTGCATCTATCAGGCGGTGCTCAGAGAGTCTCTGATGTGTGAAGGTCGCTTGCCAAGGGCCAGAGGTACAAGCAGTGTAACTGGAGGGACTCGATTTCTTCCAGTTCATGGAGCTCTGTCAGCCGTGGGCACTGAACAGTGCAAGAGAGTCCCCTCAGAGCCCATGGTTTTGTGGGTGTCCAGTTTGCTGAAGTGAGTGTTGCAGATAGTTAGGGAACGGCGGCCGGAAGATATCGTGCTGTACGGAAAGATAGGGCCCCTAGTAGCCAATAGTGTTTAGTCTATGGTGTAAGCAGACGGATGTGACGTTGTAAACCTAGATATATAACACCTTGTTTCCCATCAATAAACGCCATTTGCCGTCCACCACATTGCTGTCAACTAGCTGATAGCCCGAGTGGCTTGGGGGTGGTCGCCGTGCCGTCCCTGAACCAGGTCGCTGCAGCCATTTGAACTGCAACAAGTGGTGCCGAAACCCGGGAACGTCATCGCCTGGATGAGCGAGCAGCGTGAGCAGCAGCCAGAGCAAGTGGACCACCCCGGCGAAGGGGACACTACCGAATCAACAAGGAGGATGGAAGCCCTCATAAAGGTCGTATCGCAATTACATAAGTACTGGGGGATTGATTGTAAGCCAAAAGATTTTACTCTTGCAGTTACAAGGCTTTTGAAAATTAAGGCTATAGACCAGCCGGTGGATATTCTCCACCCTGAACTGTGGGACAAATGTACTATGGCATTAGCTGAGGAGACAATGTTCTCAGGTTGTGGGAAAAACCTTAAGGCTTGGGGAAAAGTTGTACAAGCCTTACAGAAACTGCAAGATTTTACTCTTGCAGTTACAAGGCTTTTGAAAATTAAGGCTATAGACCAGCCGGTGGATATTCTCCACCCTGAACTGTGGGACAAATGTACTATGGCATTAGCTGAGGAGACAATGTTCTCAGGTTGTGGGAAAAACCTTAAGGCTTGGGGAAAAGTTGTACAAGCCTTACAGAAAGCTATGAAAGAGCAGGAGACTTGGGTAGCAGTAAAAGACTGTTTATTGGCCACGTCCAAAGTGGGAATCGGGACAACTGCGCAGACTTTGGACCCCCCAGATGATGGCAATTCTGCTGAGCCTAAAGGTCAGCAAGAGGGTGAAACATCCCCTCCATCCCCGAGCCCCGCCCCGCTTACAGAGGAGCAGAAACAGCCGAAATCTGTTTGGAGCGAGCTAGCCGAGGAAGCCAGGAACATTGAAAAGAAGTCAGAGCATAATGACGTCTGGGCCAGGCCGCCACCCTATGCCCCTCAATATGGCGCCGAGCCGCAGGGGGTAGGGTGGGGCGAGGGTGCCCCCGGCGCGAGTGAGGCGCCGGAACCGGAAACCAATGGGAGTGACCGGACACCTGAGGGCGGCCCGAGGGAGGGGCCGAGAGGAAGTCCGAGGGAGAGGCGGAGAGAAGACCCGAGGGAGGGGTCGAGAGCAAGTCCGAGTGAGGGACAAAGAGAAGACCCGAGTGAGGGGTCGAGAGCAAGTCCGAGTGAGGGACGGAGAGCAGACCCGAGTGAGGGGTCGAGAGCAAGTCCGAGTGAGGGGCGGAGAGAAGACCCGAGGGAGGGGTCGAGAAGAAGTCCGAGTGAGGGGCGGAGAGAAGACCCGAGGGAGGGGTCGAGAGCAAGTCCGAGTGAGGGACCTGGAGCGAGCCCGAGGGAGGGGCGGAGAACCGATGAGAGCGGACATTTCAAAAAACGCCGAAGCCCAACGAAAAAGTACCGGAGCCCGGAAGTGACCAGTCAGTCGAGTTCCGACTCCGGATCAGCCACTAGTCAGGACGAGTGGCTCACAACCGATTCAAACTTAAGGAAGGAGAAAAAGAAGGTAAACATCCGAATTAAAGAAAAACCGGCGGGAGCATTCATGATTAAGCATATTGCAAAGGAAGAGCATCTGACCCCAATTCAGGAGGCTGTTACCTTTAAAATAAAACTAATGAAAATTGTGAGTTTCTGTTCACAGGACCGGATCATCGGACACCCCCGTAACCCGTGCGCCCCGGTGACAGGCGTCCCGCCCGAGCCTGCGAGTTCCACGCTGACCGAATCCAGAAAACAACAAAACAGCCTCCGCAAGAGGGGGCCGCGATGCCTTTGCGTTATCTTAATTTTGCAGCTTGTCACTATAGGACAGGTAGAGTCACACCAGCCCTTTAAATGGGGTACTTGAACAGATCGAACAATCTCAAGCAATTAGTACAAAAATAACTACAGGGCCACCAGTTTTCAGTGCCATGCCTTGCCAACTAGCACCCATTGAACCCTGTTCCAAACGCAGCCGGTACAAAAATTTGTTCACTGGTTCGCCGTGGCTAACCACCCTGATATCCACCTTGACAGGGCTGATCACAATGATCATGATGACGCTAATCTTTGGACCCTGTATATTGAATAAGCTCATGCCGTTTGTCAAGAATCAGCTAGAGAAGGTTAACATCATGTTAGTAGAACACCAACAACTGCTTTAAGAATATATCCACTCAGTATTACCCCCAAGTTATCCCAAGGTACACCCTATTCCTACACCCTGGTATTACCAGTCATCCCCTACCTTCTACGCGCCTTCTTCTTTGTGCCTTATGTTTTATGTCAAGTTTATGATATGTAATTTTAAGATTGGTATAACTATAAGAATAGAATAAGATAGTAATAAGAATAAGATAGTTGTATTTTAGCTAGTTTTGTTATGCATAGGGAGGGGGGAAGTTGTTGCAGATAGTTAGGGAACGGCGGCCGGAAGATATCGTGCTGTACGGAAAGATAGGGCCCCTAGTAGCCAATAGTGTTTAGTCTATGGTGTAAGCAGACGGATGTGACGTTGTAAACCTAGATATATAACACCTTGTTTCCCATCAATAAACGCCATTTGCCGTCCACCACATTGCTGTCAACTAGCTGATAGCCCGAGTGGCTTGGGGGTGGTCGCCGTGCCGTCCCTGAACCAGGTCGCTGCAGCCATTTGAACTGCAACAAGTGAGCCCTACTCAGATCCTCCTCCAGCAAGGGAAAGTCTTCCTTTCTCCATTTCTCCATGGTCTCCAGGGCCTAGGATTCCTGAGGGTCACTCTTAGCACTAAAGCCTGAGGCAAAGGTGACCTTTCCTGTGTCCTCTCTCACCAGGAGTCTTGGCCCATTTAGCAGCAGGCCTGTATTTTCCCTAGTCAGCCTTTTGTTCCTGCTGCATTGCTGTATTGTATTTTAAATAATTATTTATTATTATTTTATCAGGAAGGTAAGAGTAAAAATTCATAAAGAAATAAATGAAGAGCACATGTTTCATGCCAAGTACATGGGAATGACAAGTGACTGCACACAGGTCAGGTTTTGGCACTGACCTTGTACCCATTGAGGAAGTTTCCTCAGTGCCTCCTTGAGCTCCTTGTTCCTCATGCTGTAGACAAGAGGGTTCAGTGCTGGAGGCACCACTGAGTACAGAATGGCCAGTACAGAGAGATCCAGAGCTGGGAAGGATATGGAGGGAGGAGAGGGGGAATAAAGTGGCTAAGGGTGACATTTCACTGCCCCTGTGACCGGGGGTAGGAGTCAGACCCAACCAAATGGGTATCACGACCTCTAATCCCTCTGGGGGACTGCAGTTGACTGCACAGTCCAGGGCACCTGGACTGCAGAGCATTTCCAAGGGTGCTCGTTGTGTCCAGTTGTGCCTATACATCCTGCCCATGGTATTTGATAGATGGTGACCCAGAGGGCTCTCCGTTCCCCCTTCTTCCTGACAGTTGAGTCCTCCCTGCCTCTCCTGAGACTGCAGAGTCCTCTTTTGCCTGCGAATCCCCAGTGCTTTACCTCTAAGAAACTCCATCTTTGAGGATCTCTCCCTTTATGAGGCTCTACTCACAGTCCATCCCAGGCATATGCTGTCCCAGGAGGATCTCTGTGCTCTCCTGACACCTCCAGCTTCCCCTCCATGAGAACAGCCGTCTGACACTGTGCCTTAATACGTAGGAGAGCTGTGCATGTGTAAATCCATGACCATTCAGCCTCTCCACTATCCTTGGACTCTGATAGGGGAATTCTCAAACCAGCCCTTGGTCGCTGAAAGATCATTACATGATTCTGAGCTCTGTGTACCTGAACCCATGGAGAATCCTGTGCAGCAGGCCCTTGAGGAGTTCAAGTCCTTGGGCCTATTCTTGACACCAGCTTTGGGGGAAAAGCCCAGCTTTCACACACTGTACTGATAGAAATTACTTTATTACAGAGATCCTGTTAGGGAGCCAGTCCTTGTCCAGCATTCGACACAATTTAGGGTATCAGGTCAGACAAAGCAGACACCGTAAAAAGGGGAATGAATACAAGTAGTTGTGTAGCAACACGATAACAATTATTATCGCTAATAAAAGTCATAATAAAAATAACATGAAGAAACAATGCTCAATCCAGTTACGGGATACAGAAATTGTAATTTGTGGAGAGATATGGAAAAAAATACCACTGCTTAAAAAGGTTGATGAAATCACTTTCCTAATGGCATCCTTGAGCTCCTTGTTCCTCATGCTGTAGATGAGGGGGTTCAGTGCTGGAGGCACCACCGAGTACAGAACAGCCAGCACCAGATCCAGAGATGGGGAGGAGATGGAGGGGGGCTTCAGGTAGGCAAATGCACATGTGCTGACAAACAGGGAGACCACGGCCAGGTGCGGGAGGCACATGGAAAAGGCTTTGTGCCGGCCCTGCTCTGAGGGGATCCTCAGCACAGCTCTGAAGATCTGCACATAGGACACCACAATGAAAGTGAAACACCCAAAGGCTAAACAGACACTTATCACAATTATCCCAGCTTCCCTGAGGTAGGAATCTGAGCAGGAGA
Organism: Tinamus guttatus; assembly: GCF_059628265.1. Lineage (NCBI taxonomy): Eukaryota > Metazoa > Chordata > Aves > Tinamiformes > Tinamidae > Tinamus > Tinamus guttatus. Next base: position 143,508 of record NW_028289165.1, on the reverse strand, counting down.
GCTTGAGGATCTGGGGGATCTCACAGAAGAACTGCTCCACCACATTGCCTTGGCAGCGCGGTAGGGAAAATGTGTTCCCGGTGTGCAGGAGAGCATTGAGAAAGCCACTCGCCCAGGCAGCTGCTGCCATTCTGACACAAGCTCTGCTGTCGAGGAGCGTCCTGTAGTGCAGGGGTCTGCAGATGGCAATGCAGCGGTCATAGGCCATGACTGTGAGGAGACAATACTCAGCTGAAACGAAAAAAAGGAAGAAAAAGACCTGCCCAGCACATCCCAAGTATGAAATGACCCTCATGTTCCACAGAGAACTGTGCATGGTTTTGGGAACAGTGGTGGAGATGGAGCCCAGGTCGAGGAGGGAGAGGTTGAGGAGGAAGAAGTACATGGGGGTGTGGAGGCGGTGGTCGCAGGCTACGGCTGTGATGATGAGGCCATTGGCCAGGAGGGCAGCCAGGTAGATGGCCAGGAAGAGCGAGAAGTGCAAGAGCTGCAGCTCCCGCCTGTCTGCAAATGGCAGGAGGCGGAATTCTTTGAGGGAGCTGCTGTTGGACATCTGTTCTGTTGGGCTCAGGAAAACTGTGTATGGAAAAAAGGCAGTAATAGCTTAGAAGAATTTTCTCTGAAATAAACTTTCCATTTTTCATAGAAATGCTTCTCGACCCCCTCCCAACTCTCAGGAATTTCTTCTTCTCACTATCACCTTCAGTCAGGTCCTCAGTCTCTGCTCCAGCTGAGTGTTCTGGGTGGAGCCGCAGCCTGAGTTACTCTACACCAATGTGTATAAAGGGCTGGTTCTTGATATCTCTCCTTTTTGGAGTTGATGTCACAGGACATCCACCTTTAATAAAAAGGGTCTTTTCATATGCCCACAAACACTTCCAAGGAGTTTGGGGTGCAGCAGGGGGTTTTAGCATTTTGTTTTAAAATTTCTTATTTTTCAGATTTTTAGATTCTGTCACTATATCTCGTCAGGTTCTTTGCTTGTCGCTATTGGCATGCAGATAAAGACAAATGTCTCTATTTCTGAAAAGGTGAACATTAAACAGACTAGAGATGGAAATGTTAGGGAACAGTGAGGAGTGCTGTTGAGTCCATCTGCTTTGTTCCTCCAGACAAACCTGGACTCTGTTGAGATCATAGAAGACTGGTTTCAAAGCACTCTTTTAATTTTACTCTCCCTCTAAGTTTAAAATGGATACATAATGGAGAGAACAGGACACTGCTCCTGACATGGCAAGCACTCTGTGCACTGAATCCTCTTCTGGAGGGCACCTCACAAACCCAGCAGGACAACAGAGACAGTCACAGGGTCTCCTAAAGGGAGAGTCAACCCCTTTGCAGCCCCTCCAATGATGCTGCCCAGCACCCTGGGCACATTGTCCCTCTTCAGACACCTCCATGGCAGGACCTCAGGGTGAGTATCTGAATTTGTAGCTGAAGCCCCAGCTGACTGCCAGGACAAGAGCAGAAAGGAGAGGCAGGGAAATGAGGAGAAACACTGTGACTGCTGCCAAGGGAGGACAGAGAGACAGAGCAGCACCGTCCCCAGGTTGCACCTCCCAGACAGTGTGGACTTCCAGGGCAGTGGTTCTCAGCCCCTGTGCCTTGCAATGGGAAATGGGCACTTGGCAGGAGAGAGGCAGCTCTGCTGTTCTGGAAATCTGACTGCAGAGGAGGTCAGAAATGCCCTGGAGCCCTTCCCCTTGAGAGCAGAGTGAGACTAAGCACAACGAGAATGAGGAGAGCTGCAAAGGGGATATTGCTGCTGCCCACAGGTGAAAAGGCAGTTGAAGGAATATTCTGGGGTCCTCGCAGACCTATTGATCCCTCAGAGCAGCACTGCAGAACTCTCCTTCAGGCATCTAAACCTAGAATGTCCCATTCATTTGCTGCCTTGTCAAGGATACAAAACAAAATCCTAGCCTCTGGATATTGCCTTCCCTTCCATAGAAGCTTCCCAAGAGTGTCCTCTTGAAAAGCCCCTTCCAGATATGTGGTGTGGGTGAGGCTGAGCTGTGAGCAGCCCTGACCCCACACAGCAACCTCTCAGCAGGAGAATGAACCTGCCCGGGGGTGATCTCTCCTCCCACCCAGAGCTTCTCCCTGCAGCGCCCTGGCAGGCTGAGTGCTGATCCTCACAGAATCACTGCCACGGGCACACAGCACCCTGGGGCGCATGGACACTGCTCTGAAAAACAGTGCTCTGAAGAACCTGTGTGCCCACATTGCCTTCACTGTCTTGCACCAGCTAGCGAAGAAGCAGCCATGATGCCCTGACCTTGTGATGCTGGGACAGGGAATTTCTGTTCTGAAGCATCTCCTCGTATGCAAATTAGAAGCAGGGAGAACAATCCTCAAAAAAGAAAAGTCATCAGCTGGAGGGATGCTGCAGACCCCTCCAGAAACCTCAGTAGCATTACCCTGCAGCAGGTGACTTACCATGTCACAGATTGCTCCCACCATGGGCTCTCCTCCGTCCTCCCACTCCACGCTGCCTTTCACCTCTCTGTCCTCTCTCCTCTGCTGTCCGCAGCAGCAGGCAGTGCCCGCAGCCCTGCTGCTCTTGGCACAGGAGCTGCTCCTGCACTCGGCTGTCTCTGGGCAGTGCTGACAGGTTGCCACGAGCTGCAGCCCAGCTGAATTCATGAATTACTCTGTCCCTTGGGATTCCTCCCTCTGGGATATGTTCCATCAAGTAGAGTAACCTGTTTTCCTTCTCTAAAGAGTACAGGGATACAGATTCCAACACTGCAGTTTATTTCATCAGATAATGATTATCTACCAAAGTTAGAAATGTCCCACGGGAAGTCCTGATTCACATCTCTTAACTAGGCAGGACACCCAGACTGAGATAAGAAGGGAGCTTGTTGACACATGGTGCATATATGATTCAGATGACTTATTCAGATGGCTTATTGGGGTTCCACATGTCTGTTCAGAAACGCCAGGTTTGGAGAAGGATTCAGCTAACTCATGAACTCCACAAATACATGGCAGGTGGGATTCCCCCTTACCAGGCTAAGCATGCACATGGTCTGCTTGCAAGCTCCTGGCCTAAAGGTCCTCATGGAATCACTGGAGATAGAGCTTCAGCGGGAGGCCAGGTCAGGAATTTCCTTGGTCATCTCTAATGAGCCTGGATGCCTTCTATCCTGCTAGAGCAGCACTCACAATAAAGCTGAGGGACAGGCAGATCCCTACAGCTCAAAGGGACTTGAGGGAGAGAAGGCGCCTTTCTCTGGTTGCAAGGGATGTTTGGAGATCATCTAGTCAGATGACGGTCAAGTCAATGTTTGTAAGCACCTGGGAGGCCAGCAGCAGGCACATGGCACTGCTCCTGCTTGGGAGGGGGGTCACATTGTCTGTGCTCCTGACTGGGCAGCACCAGGCATTAGCAGGTCCATACATGTCTGTGAGGGTGACCGTGAGCTCTGCTCTGTGCTGAGTCCCGGGCAGGCCAGCAAGAGGCGCCTGGCTGGGCAGTTCCTTGGGAGGTCCCTGCTGGCAGAGCAGTTGCGAGGCCAGCGCTGGCCCATGGCTGGGGACGGGCTCTGAGGCCGCTCCTGTCCCAGCAGCAGCGCGGCCGGCAGCGGGGTCTGGTGCAGACACGCGGGGAGGTCCCTTGTGTGCGCGGAGCTGCCGGGGCAGCAGCAGGCGCTGCCTGTGAGGCCAGGGGTGTCTCAGCAGCGGGCAGGGACACGGAGGCCATTGCGGGGACGCTGCCGGGAGGCCCCTGCTCTCTGCAGGGCCGGCTCTGTGCTGACGCGTGGGCGTCGGCTGGTGACGTCACTGCTGCCGCAGCCCCTGATAGGCCAGGCCGCGCAGCTGGTTGTGATGTCAGCAGCCCCTTCCTGGCCGGGGCGGCTCTGCCGAGGAACCTGGTGTCCCTGCAGCCCGCGGCGGCAGCAGCCCACGCTGGGCTGTGCGCGAGCGAGGTCCCCCTGCCCGAGGAGCTGCTGGGCCAGCAGGAGGCTCACGGCGGGTGCTGGCGCTGAGGTCGCTGCTGCCAGAGCAGTGAGGGGCCAGCAGCAGCCGCGGGGACGAGAGGGTTTGCTGAGGGTGCCCCGTGGAGGGGCTGACACCTGCGGAGCTCTGCAGCCCTGGAGAAAGGCAGCTCCTTAATCAAGAGGAGGGAGATGGAGCACTTAGCACCAGGAATTTGTGCTGCTGTGAGTATGATCTTCTCTGGCGAACGTGGACAAGGAGCAGAGACTTGCGGCCAGCTACCATTGGACCAGGGAGTCCAGCAAGACCTTTTAGGCTGCTAAATGAATCCAGTGCCTAAGTGAGCATGGTGTAACAAGAGCAGTGGCATTAGTAATTGATGATTGCCAGGCTGTTTGTGCTGCAGTAATTCCCATCCCTGTCTGATGTGTAAGTTAATGTAGACTCAGCTGAATTGCACTCTGAAGATGTAGCAAGGGAAATGATGGGCACTGTCTCCAGCAGCAAGTTCACAGAATCACAGAGTGGTTAACGTTGGAAGAGACCTCTAGAGATCATCTAGTCCAACCGCCCTGCACACGCAGGGTCACCTAGAGCATGTGGCACAGGACTGCATCCAGGCGGGTTTTGAAGATCTCCAGAGAAGGAGACTCCACAACCTCTCTGGGCAGTCTGTTCCAGGGCTCTGTCACTGTATTGGAGATGGAAATTTCTGTGATCTGTAGAGTCATAAAAATCTCCTGTGAGAAGAAGAGGCCAGACCTTGGGAAAGAAGATGTTTGCCTGCCCAGGCTGAGCGATAAGTAACAGGGATGCGGCTGCTCAGCCCAGTTCCCAGGCAGCCCTCCCTGGAAACCTGTTGAAGCCGGCCGCTCGGCTGGGCTTGTAGCCAACTTAACCACAGACGTCCTCCAAACTAGCTTTGGAGGTCAAACACCGGAAATGAGGAAGAGGAGGAGGAAGGCAGGACCCTCGAATTGAGGGCTGGGACCCCCGACTGGCATGCGCACCCAGCGGGGAGAGTTGCACAACTAGAGGCAGCGTTTGTCCGCCCCCCGGCCTGCCTCCTGGGTCGTACTGACCCTACGTGCCAGGATGCACCAGGCATAAAAGTGGACAGTGCGGAGAGAGCGGGGGGGAGACGAAACTCCTAACTCTGAGGCCTATGCTGTCTCCGTGGGAGCCGGTCAGCAACTCTCTCTGGTCTGCCAGCTTGAGAGGATGTTCGGGTCCGGATCAGCAGGTATCACCTCGTGAATAGCTATCCATACTTGGCTTATTTTATGTGCTTTCACCTGAATAAATGCTTGATGTAGTCACCTCATTCTGGCTGATTATTGCCGAATCCCGAGCCCATCCGGAATAATCTCCCACACATTTTTGCCTCTGGGCGCCTCAGGACGTGCCCACACACTGCAGTGCTGCCACGCAGACTCCCGTCTGGAGCCCGTAAGGCACTGCCGGGCTCAGAAGCTGCATTTTCCAATATGGTGTATTTTACCATGTTTTCTATTTGCCATGGAATCTTGAATGCAGCACCAGAGAAATGGGTATAAAGTAACAGGGCTACCGAGTGAGCCCTTTCAGATAGGAGGGAAGCCTTTGTGAACTTGTCAGAGGTGAGGTCTGCGAGTAAACATACATACTGAATATTAATGGATTAAAAACTGTTTAAATATGGGACAGGTTGCCAAGAGAGGTTGTGGAGTGTTCTTCTCTGGAGATCTTCAAACCCGCTTGGGTGCAGTTCTGTGCCACGTGCTCTAGGTGACCCTGTGTGTGCAGGGGGGTCGGATGAGATGACCTCTACAGGTCCCTTCCAACCTTAAGCATTCTATGATTCTATGATTTTGACTTGTTCACAAGGTGGTGAGATGACCATCTCCCAGCTCCCCAGCTGCTGAAGCTTGTGAGCATCCCCACAACCAACGTTCCTTTCCTCCTAGTCTTTGCACAGTCCTGCGGCCAGTCTTGCAGAAGGGAGACTCCATCCCCCTTGGAGCCTGTCAGAGATGGGACTTTCCAAGCCACTGCAAAGGGAAGCACAACCTTTACTCATTTATTTTTTACTTATTCAGCCTCTTTGATCCTGTCTATGGCACACTGAGCATGCCTTTGGAGTTTCTACCCTTTCTCCTCTCCTCTCTCCACCGCCTCCTCCGTGTCTACTGAATTACCAGGGTCATGGGAAGTGCTGGTTTAGGGAGCTCCCTTGAAGTTCTAAATGGTGCAGCTGAAGGCTTGATGGAGGCCTTCCTTTGACATCCTCATGTTGTTCTTGGGTCGCTCTGAGCAGCCAAGAAAACCCCTCTTCTCTAGGTACTTGCATCGGAGCTTTTTCCCTGCTTTTGTACAGAAACACAGAGAGGTCTACGATTGCCAAGAGCGGCACGGCCCACATTGTGGCCCAGGATGCCTAGGAGTTGTGTGGCTCTCCCATTCCCACATGTCCTGCTTGAACTGACAAGTTCTAACCTCACCTTCACAGCACACGAGGTGGACATTGTAAAGCTGCAGCACTGGGAATCCTCCCATTACTCTTTATTCACTCAGCAACCCAGCTGCTGGTTTGCACTTCAGGGAGTTTAAAGCCTGCTCTGCTTTCCAGGAGCCTGTCCCCCACGTTCTGCTTATATCCAGCCTTTCCCATCTCTCCAAAAGATATCCAGTAAGGCTCTCCCCTGTAGCAAAGGGAACTCATTGTTGGCATCTTGGACTTAGCCTACAGCCAAAGAGAATAATTACACTTCATGAAATTATTCCTGCTCTGTTTCTCTTTCTATGCAATTAAGAAAAATCCTGTGCCTGTTTGCAGCTAGTTCTCTAAGGAAAGCAAGTGCAAACTGGGGCAGATGAACTGCAACCTTCAATTGCAGACTTCAGTGGAATAGGAGAGCTTCTAACACTCTAACAAGAGTGAGGAAGTCCCCTGTGGCTGATGAGAGAAATGGCAGGGTTGGGGAGGGGGAAGGAAGTGTCCGTACAGTGCCTGAGCTCCAGGACATGCTTTTCCTCTTTGTCCAGACTTCATTAGGAGTCACTCTACACTGACACCAGTTGGAGAATGTTGCTCTTAAATTATAATAATGATAAAAGCCTTTAAAAGCAGAAATACTTGTGGTTATTTATGTATCCACCTTTCAGCTACACTCCTGAAAAAGTCTCCAATTAGCCATGCAAGACTTGGAGAATATTACAGGGAGAGACATAGTTGGTCAGAGCTTTTTGCTTTTTAATGAGTCCCCTAGTGTGTTTGGGGCTGAGTCTATGAACCTCAGTTATTGAGAGGAGACTGAACAAAATGTTCAAGAATTCAAAGTCAGAAGCAACCTCCAAAGTTCTGTAGAGCATTAATGGATCCCACTGAGAGTTGTTAGCTGCAAAGATTCCCTAGGGGCTGATTAGAGGAGATCACTGGAATCACTGATAACAGGTAGGCAGAGGAGATGTGCAGGTGGCTCTGATGCCACGTTAACCCTTGATGTGTTTGATCAGGCAGAATGTCCAAGCTCGGTCACTGAGCTTCCGCAAAGGGAGATCCTTTCCCCCACATGTTTTTCAGGCCCTCCTGGGGACATTATGTGGGTGGGGGTGTGCAGTGCTAAGTGCAGGGCAATGATACGACACCTTTCAGGGTGTTGGCAAGTGGGACAGTGAGGCCCAGTGTCTCCTCGTAGGTCTTGGTGGCAGAGACAACAGCCATAGCCAATAGCATGCCAACCTTATTTGGGTTGTTTGAGCTTTGGCAGTGCCTTTGTCATTCCCACCCATGCCAGGAGGAGGGGAGGCCTTGGGAGAAACAGAGCTGGGCTGTGCAGAAAGAATGGCAGGAGCGGGCTTTACCTTGGGACCTGTGACAGAGGTGAACCAATCTCCAGGAAGGACAAGATGCCAGCGAAGAAGTCCCTTGGCCTGAGTTCACAGCCTGAGGTCATCATTGGCCCAAGTCCCGTTCATGCCATCTAGGGGTGTGAAGAGTTTCAAGAGAGGGAGAGCTAGAAGGTTTTAAGGGTGCAGAGACCTTGGTGTGATGTGCCTCTCTCACTGATGAAGTAAGCTTGGCTGCAGACTGTTAGGACTTGGTTGAAGGACAGTGGTGGGATCCAGGCATGTGGGCACTGTTAGGAAACCTGAGTGCCCAAAACCACTTGAACAGGACACGTTTACCCTGTAGGTCACGGGGTGTATCTGCTAGAGACACGTGGCTGTGGTGGACGCCCCAGGCATCGAGCATGGCCTATTGCTGTGTCAGTGAATCAAGTGCCTGAACAGAATGAGATGAACTATTTCAATGTCAGCATCTGCTCATGTCTCAGCTTCCTAGTGAGTAGAGCTCTGGTAGCAGTGGGCATCTGATAACATTTTGGGGGACCAAAGCAATTCCCTACCCGGTCCCAACACATGCTCTAGAAGAAAGTAGATATGGTGATCACAGCAAGCAGACACTGGCACATGCCTTCAACCACCTCTGACCCTTCCAGTGTCACCAAGGGTTTGTGTGTGTGCAGCTGACACCCACCCTGAACGACCAGTGATTGGGAGCATAGAGCAACACCTCCCATCCAGGCATCCCTGCTGTGCTCACTTCAGCTTGGGCAAGGGGAATCCCACCTGCTGTGTGTTTCTGTGGAGCTCACCACAGAATACCATGGCAGCCCAGGGTCTTCTAAACCAGCCTGAGAATCCCAAACTGGGTGACATCAACCAATACCTGAACACTGGGAAAGTGAGCTCTATTCTTGTATTCATGTATCTTGCCTAGCTAAGAGTTGGGAAGAGGGGCTTCCTGAGTGGGACATTTCCAGCTCTTCCAAGCAACCATGCCCTGATGAAACAAACTACAGTGCTGACACCAGTCTTTCCTAGGGTTCAGAGAGGGACAATCAGGGATTATTTTGGTTGATGACAGTGCACATTTCCCAGGAGGAGGGAGCACAAGGGACAGAGAAATTGGTGAGTTCAGCTGGGCCTCTGCTCCTGAGCGGGGCCAGGCTCCTGGGACGGAGGCAGCTCGTGGCAGCCTGTCAGCACTGCCCAGAGACAGCCGAGTGCAGGAGCAGCTCCTGTGCCAAGAGCAGCAGGGCTGCGGGCACTGCCTGCTGCTGCGGACAGAGGAGGAGAGAAGGCAGCGAGAGGGGAACGGCAGTGTGGAGTGGGAGCACAGAGCAGAGCTCACTGAAGGAAGAAATCTTCATAAACCCTGTGTGGTGAGTCTCTGGCTGCAGGGCAATGCTGCTGAGGTTCCTGGAGGGATCTTCTGAACCCATCCCACCCCATGACTGATAGGACTTGTCTCTCCTGGAGTATCCAGGGCATGGCAGGAGAAGGAGCTGATCCAGCTCAGGGATTCCCTGATGCACCTTCACAGGGCAGGGCACGCTGCTCCTTTCTTCCAGGTATCGCTGCAGGGGTGTCAAGTGCTGGGTGTGCACATAGGTCTCTCCAGGTTTCTGAATCACAGCAGCATCCCTGCACCCGAGGGAGCACCCTGGGCAGTGACTCTGCTGCCTGCAAGGGTCAGTGCTGCACAGAGAAGCTCTGACAGGGCTGGTCCCAGTCAGCCAGGATCATCTTCCTGTTGACACTGTGCTGCCTCGGTCAAGTCTGCTCACCTTGTTCATGCACAGGACATGTCCCAAGAGTCTTTTCAACAGGAAGATCAAGAGAAGGGCTACTTCCAAGGGCAGGAACTTTCCTCTTCCTGTCTGCACTTTCAGTTATCTCCCTAACTGCTGCAGGGAGAAAAGAGGAGTGTATTCTGGTTTGCCAAAGTAGTGGACTCAAGCCTTCCCTCTCAGAGATCTGTGAGAAACTTTATAGAGCCTCTTAAACACACCTTAGTCTGCAGACATCATCAGCATCACCTTTGTGCAATTTATTTCACTTGCTCTGTAAAGTGCCTGCACAGCGATGCCCCTGGACAGTGCCCTGTCCCCAGAGGCTTGTGTAGGGCAGAACTGAGCACAAAAAAGTGATGTCTCTCTGAGCACAGACTGACAAAAATTGTTGGGACAGAGTAAGGTGCCATCAGGGACTGCTATGGGCAGCAGAGATGGTCAGGGAAGGAGAGGGAAGTGCCCACCATGATGGGAGGATGGATTTGGGGAAGTCATGCTCAGTCCTTCCAGTGCAGACACCTTCCTCTGAGCAAGCCCTGCCACGTCTCCTCTGCCACCCAGCAGCCTCTCTGCGCTGACAGCCTTGGGGTCCAGGGTATCAGTCCACTCCACTACAGCCAGATCCCTGGCAAAGGACAGGGGCATCCCTCCTGCTATGGGCACATTTCCTGCTGCCCAATATAGGGGCTTCAGATGCATGGCCTGCAATGTCACCATCTGTGAGGCAGCATGCCCACATAGGTGAGGTAAGGGTGTTCCTGAGCGCCCCTCTGCCTGTCTTCCCTTTCTCCCCTTGGCAGAAGGATCGCAGGATTGCTCCTTGTTTCCCCTCCTGTTCTTCTCTTGGGCTCCCAGAGGTTGCAGAGTTTTCAGATGCAGTTCAGACACCTACCCTGCAAGCTGTGGAAGAGAGGAATATGCATGGCAGTGAGGCGCCTCCAGTCCCCTCTAACCTGTGCAACTGCAGGAAATGCAGCCCAGGGGTTTAGGAACTGAGCTAACTCTCCCTTAAGCAGAGTCCATCTTCAATGCAAATTCATTTGACCCTTTTGCCTGTAATGTCTTAACAGATTTGGAGGTGCCCTCAGGAGGGACATTGCTGCCTCCTGACATCTCTGTGATGTCCAGGAGACCTCTGAAGAATCTGCTACAGAGACTGAGAGTATGAAAAAACAGTTTGGAAAGTGCATATTGGCAGCTGAAAAGAGCCCTGCATATTCTTGGCTAGAAGTGGAGCTTGGAAACCTCCCTCAGGTGCCCTGAGAAAGGGAGAGAAGTTGGAGATCTGAGGTTTTGAAACTGGACTTGTCTGCTCTTAGGAGGGGCTGGGTTCTTTCTAGGGCAACTGATTAGGGTGATCACCATGCACCTCAATGAGGTTTGGGTACACAACAGCTGCAATCAAGGCTAATAGGCAGAGGAACTCTCCTCACTGCATAACGTGACTACAAATCCATTTCCTCATGATTCCCAGTAGAAACCCTGAAAATTTCTGCCTCTGAGGAACACTCTGTAGAGGTGAGAGGGGCATCTCAAAGAAAATACATATCAAAATAAACGTCAAAAATCCCCAAATTGTGCTCTCAATACCCGTTCATTAGAAGTGGTGCTGTAGATACTGAAAAGCCCTTTTACAAACCAGGGGGATTTCACCTGAAAAATCGTGAATCTCAGAGCTCATCACCCCTCTTTTCCCCTTCCCACTACTGTAGAGCTGGACAGACTTCTCTGGAGCCCAGGGGGAGATGCCCCTGCTCCTCACAGCACATTCAGCCTCCCCACACTGAGGCTCAAGGAAGGGAGCTGCACAAAGATCTCCATGAAGAGGCAATATGGGCAGTGTATTAGAACTGGAACAAGTTGGGAGATATTTAACTTTAAAAATCTGGGATAACTGCTCAATATCTTTTCTATTTTGAACAATCCACAAAGCCTGGAGAGAGTGAAATGTCCAACAGCAGCTCCCTCAATGAGTTCCTCCTTCTGGCATTTGCAGACACGCGGGAGCTGCAGCTCTTGCACTTCTCGCTCTTCCTGGCCATCTACCTGGCTGCCCTCCTGGCCAACGGCCTCATCATCACAGCCGTAGCCTGCGACCACCACCTCCACACCCCCATGTACTTCTTCCTCCTCAACCTCTCCCTCCTCGACCTTGGCTCCATCTCCACAACTGTTCCAAAAGCCATGGCCAATTCCCTGTGGAACACCAAGGCCATAGCCTATTCGGAATGTGCTGCCCAAATATTTTTCTACTACTTCTTGTTTTCAGCAGAGTTTTCTCTCCTCACAGTCATGGCCTATGACCGCTACATTGCCATCTGCAGACCCCTGCACTACGGGACCCTCCTGAGCAGCAGAGCTTGTGTCAAAATGGCAGCAGCTGCCTGGGCCAGTGGTTTCCTCAATGCTCTCCTGCACACTGGGAACACATTTTCCCTGCCACTCTGCCAAGGCAATGTGGTGGAGCAGTTCTTCTGTGAGATCCCCCAGATGCTCAGGCTCTCCTGCTCAGATTCCTACCTCAGGGAAGCTGGGATTATTGTGCTTAGTGCCTGTTTAATCTTCGGGTGTTTCACTTTCATTGTGGTGTCCTACGTGCAGATCTTCACAGCTGTGCTGAGGATCCCCTCTGAGCAGGGCCGGCACAAAGCCTTTTCCATGTGCCTCCCGCACCTGGCTGTGGTCTCCTTGTTTGTCATTCCTGTACTGTTTGCCTACCTGAAGCCCCCCTCCATCTCTTCCCCACTTTTAGATATGGTTGTGTCCATTCTGTACTCTGTGGTGCCTCCGGCCATGAACCCCCTCATCTACAGCATGAGGAACAAGGAGCTCAAGGAGGCACTAAAGGAACTCATCCAGTGGGTACAAGGTCAATGATAACAACTGTTTCATTCACTCACCAGGATATCTGGCATCAAGGCTGTATTTTATCCATTTCCTTTTTAAATTCTCTCTTTTACATCCATCTTAAAGTAATAAATACTAAAATAAAGATGCCTAGTTTTTGTCATGTCTGCACAGGAATCTCTCATTTAGCAATTAAACATAGACCATGATAAAGCAGGAAGCCAGGCTTCCCCCTTCACTAGCAGAGAGGGGGGATTCTCTGAGCCGCTTCTTTGAGCTCCCTTGGATGTGCCCAGTGCAGGGAGGAGAGTTTCCCTCTGCAGCGTCTTTTCCAGCACTGACACCAAGGGACCTCTGGGGTACAGAGTCACAGCGGGACAAGGGCAGGTGGGCTGAGACCAGGGGTCCAGTGTTGTTTAGGAGATCTTAGCTCTTGTGCCTATGGTTAGAGTGTGAACTCAAATCTCTCTGAGAGAAATGACAACCAAGTGTCACCACAGGTTTCCATGGTTCTATGCAAAGCTCCAACACACAAAACTAAACATGAGTGAATTGAAGGAAAGTCTAGAGGCAGCCTTCCCATGGCAGTTCATCTCTCCTGAAGACACATTCCAAGAGGGCAGCAGGATTTTCTCTATTTAGTGTTGGCCTCCTCATTTCCGTGTGGTCCTTCCATGCTGTATTCTGCAGATATGGCCCAGGAACTCTCATAACCTGGTAGAGAGAAGCTTGTTTTTCCTCGTACCCTGGAAGAACAGGCAGGACCAGTCCTTGGGCTCCCTTAAGCCACAGCTGGATTCCAGAATCACATTTCCATAATAAAAAGGGATCTGCCCTACGATGGTCCTGAATCTGGCGTCTCTTTAGAAACTGGAATCAAAAAACATGTCCAAGGGTGTGTAACCACAAATGGGCCTGCTCTTCTGCTTGTGAACTCCATGAGATCCAGGGGATGACCTCAGCATTCCAGGCTGATCTCTTAGCCTCAATCTAGGGTTCATCTCTCACTGACCACTGCAGATAGGCAATGGTCTCTGCATTGCCTGTGCCAGGCTGCCCAACACGTGACTGTGCTGATGAGAGAACCCCCAGGGGATCTCCAGGCACAGGGTTTGCCTGGGAGTGGGCACTGAGTGCAGCTTTAACGAAACAGGGATGACTCACAGTGCAGGGAGCAGAAGGTAGAGCACTAAACCAAGGTGCACATGGGGAAAGGAGGGCTCTGCAATCCCCAGGGAGGCACTGGGGACCCAGGAGGCCCAGGGAAGGGGCAGTGGAGGGCGATTCCTGCACCCACAGTGAAACACCACAACCTGGAGCTAGTGGCCATCCAAAGACATCTCCTGCCATTGCAATATTGTGGGGGCACTCTGAGTACCGTCAGACCTCAGCCATCAGTATCAGTGGCCACAAGGGCACACCGATGGCTCATGGTCAATTTGTTGCAAAACCTGTTGTTTGACCTGTTGCCAGGTCCCTTTTTGTGGAGCTGCTCTCCAACAGGTCAACCCCCAGCCTGTCCTGGTACATGGGGTTATTCCTCCCTAGCTGCAAGACCCTGCACTAGCCCATGTTGAACTTCATGAGGTTCCTCTACCCTCAACTCTCCAGGCCGTCCAGTTCCCTCTTAAAGCCTGCACAGACCTCTAAGGGTTATCAGCCATTCCTCCCACTTTTCTATCCTCAGCAAACTTGCTGAGGGTGCACTCTGCCCCTTCAGGTCACTCATTAATAAACTGAACAGGCTTTGACTGACTCCTGATACCAAGAGTTGCAGGTCTCCAACTAGGCTCTACACCACTGATCACAACCCTAAAGCCTAAACCCCAAACCCAGCTGCTCACATGGAGGTGACCTCACAGGTGCAAACCCACCACATCCCTGCTGCTGCCTGTGGCCTTCAGAGACAGCAGCTTCCTCAAACCCCTTCCCCACACAGGAGCCACTGCTGCCCTCTCAGCTCCTCTCACCACAGAGACCCCCCACCCACCGCCCACGCCTGCCTGCCTGCTGCCGGCCAATCAGGCACTCACAAAGACATGACGTCACAGCGCCGTCCCGCCCAGCTCTCTGGCCCTGCCCTCCAGGGCAGCAATGGCCTCCCCAGCCCTTCCCCGCCAGGAGCCCAGCCCGGGCTCAGCAGCTGCTCCGCGGAGATGATCTCAGCAGCGCAGAGCCCCGCAGGGCCCGGCTGCTGCCCAATGAGGCGCTGCGGGAGCGGTGACCTCACAGTCACCAGGCAGAGCCAGCCCTGCTGCTGCCCAATCAGCTCTGCCCGCAGCGGGGACCTCCCAAGCAGCAGCCACGCCCTCTCCCTGCAGCTGGCCTATCAGGGGCTGCGGCAGCAGTGACCTCCTCGTGCCCAGCGCAGCCATTGGCTGTGAGGCCCCGCGGGGCTCCTGGCTGTGCTGGGGGCTGTGCGGGGCCGGGGCAGGGAGGGGAGCCCAGCTGGGGGCTGCGGGTGCTGGGGGTGCTGGTGTGGGGGCCTGGGGGGCTGTGTGAGCTGCTGTGTTGGGCTCAGCCAGCACTGCCCACCCCGGCGTGGGGGAGAAGAGGGGCAGCCAGTGCCAGGGAAACCTGCCCTGGATTCTGTCCTTCTGCCCCCAGCACCCACACAAGGGTTGGAGCTGCCCCACGGGAGCCTTGGGGCTCGAGGAAGCCCCAGGGGTCCTGGCTGCCACATTGTCCTCTAAGCAAGGTGGGACCCTCAGGCAGGACTCTTGCAGCAGCCTCCAGCCCTGAGCAGCTGCTGCCACAGCTCGGGATCCACAGGGGTCTTTGCAGTGACAGTTTCTGTGTGACACCTCGGGAATGAGCTCCCGAAGCTGGGAGCCTTGTTGGCGAGCAGCAGGATCCCTGGGAACAAGAACTGGGGTCCAGGCTGCGGGTGTTGATTCAGCAGTCCCCATCTCACTCATCAGTCTCCATCTCATTTTACTCTATCAGCAGTTTGTGGGATGACCAGCTCCCTGCTCTGCAGATGATGAAGTTGGGGAACATCCCTGCAACTTCCCTTCATGTTCTTCCTCATCTCTGCATAGTCCTGGGGACCATCTGGCAGAAGAGAACACCTATCTCCCTGCAACCCTGTCAGAGATGTGGCTTTCCAAGTCACTGCCAAAGGAAGGACTTCTTTGGGTTGCTTATTAGGTCTGTGGCAGTTCATCAGTGATGCTGTAAGTCCAGCTCTGCGTGCTGGGGGTCTTTCCCACATGTCCTGTTTAAAGTGACAATTTCTAACATCCACTTCAGGCCACTATCCGGACACATTGTGACTCCTCTCGATACTCTGTTCACTCAGACCCAGCGGCTGGTTTGCCCTTTAGGGAGGTTAAAGCTTGCTCTGTCATTCTGCAGTCTGCCCCATTAGCCGAGTCCTTAATATATGTACAGATTGTATGGACTTAGCATACATTCAAACAGTGTCATTATTTTCCATGAAACTGTGCTCTGCTTTATTTTTTTGTTGTTGTTTCCTTGTAACTAAAAGAAGATCCCCCTGTGCCTGTTTGCAGCCTGTTGTCTAAGTAAAGCAGGTGAGAATTGGGGCAGGTGACCTATAACATTCAATGCAGACTTTGGTGGAATAAGGCTAGCTTTCAACACGAGTGATTTAAATTCCCAAGAGGCTGATGAGAGAAATGGTTGAGCTGGGTTGATGGGGAGGAGCACTGTGCATACAGTGCCTGATCTGTGGGACATTGATTTTCCTACATGTGCTGCCTTCATTAGGAGTCACTCTGGATGGCTATGTATTGGATGGTGTGCTGTCACCTATTCTTTAGAATAATAATAGAAAACTTTAAAAAGATGAAATACTTGTATATAATTTTGTCTTCAGCTTTCATGCTACACTCTCAAAACCTCTCCTATTAGCCGTGGACACTTGAAGGACATTGCAAGGAGAGTCCTGGTTTATCAGGACTTTTTGCTTTTTAGTGAGCTTCATGTAATACTTGGAGCAAAGTCCATGAATTGCAGCTATTGAAAGGAGAGTGAACAAATCAGGGAAGAAGTCAAAGTCAGAAGGAAACCCTAAAGTTTTGTAGAGCATTAATGGATCCCACTGAGGCCATTAGCTACAACAACTCACCAGGGGCTGATTAAAGCTAAAAAATATAATCATTGGTAATAGTTAGGTAGAGAAAATACTCAGGTGGCTCTGATGCTGAATACACCCTTGATGTGTTTTGTCAAGGAAAATGGCCAAGCACAGGCAGAGAAACCCAGGGAAGGGAGATCCTTTCCTCCATGTGTTGCCCACGTCCTCCCTGGCATCAGTGTTTGGGTGAGGGTGTGCAATGCTGAGTGCAGGACAAACACATGACACCTCCCAGGGTGCTCAGAAGGATAAAGGGGGCAAAGAAGTCCTGATGATTCCTGGTAGGCCTCGGTGGCAAACACAACAGCCATAGTCAAGAGGATAAAGACCTCCATTCTGTTGCGGCCTTGGCAGTGCCCTTGGTCATCTCTACCATGGGTCATCCTAGACCTGCTCCTGTGTCCCTGCAGACTATGGACACCCAAGTCCAGGAAAGTCTTCCTTTCTCCATTTCTCCATGGTCTGCAGGCCCTAGGATTCCTGAGGGTCACTCTTAGCACTAAAGCCTGCGGCAAAGGTGGCCTTTTCTGTGTCCTCTCTCACCAGGGCTCTTGGCCCATTTAGCAGCAGGCCCATATTTTCCCTAGTCAGCCTTTTGTTCCTGCTGTATTGTTGTATTGTATTTTAAATAATTATTTATTATTATTTTATCAGGAAGGTAAGAATAAACATTGAGAAAGAAAGAAATGAAGAGCACATGTTTCATGCCAGGTACATCGGCATGACAAGTGACTGCACACAGGACAGTTTTTGGCACTGACATTGTACCCATTGAGGAAGTTTCCTCAGTGCCTCCTTGAGCTCCTTGTTCCTCATGCTGTACACAATGGGGTTCAGTGCTGGAGGCACCACTGAGTACCGAATGGCCAGTACAGAGAGATCCAGAGCTAGGAAGGATATGGAGGGAGGAGAGGGGGGAATAAAGTGGCTAAGGGTGACATTTCACTGCCCCTGTGACCAGGGGTAGGAGTCAGACCCAACCAAATGGGTATCACAACCTCTAATCCCTCCTGGGCACTGCAGATGGCTGCACAGTCCAGGGCACCTGGACTACAGAGCATTTCCAAGGGTGCTCGTTGTGTCCAGTTGTGCCTATACGTCCTGCCCCTGGTATTTGATAGATGGTGACCCAGAGGGCTCTCCGTTCTCCCTTCTTCCTGACAGTTGAGTCCTCACTGCCTCTCCTCAGACTGCGGAGTCCTCTTTTGCCTGCGAATACCCAGTGCTTTACCTCTAAGAAACTCCATCTTTGAGGACCTCTCCCTTTATGAGGCTCTACTCACAGTCCATCCCAGGCATATGCTGTCCCAGGAGGATCTCTGTGCTCTCCTGACACCTCCAGCTTCCCCTCCATGAGAACCGCCGTCTGACACTGTGCCTTAATACATAGGAGAGCTGTGCATGTGTAAATCCATGACCATTCAGCGTCTCCGCTATCCTTGGACTCTGATAGGTGAATTCTCAAACCAGCCCTTGGTCTCTGAAAGATCATTATGTGATTCTGAGCTCTGTGTTGCTGAAGCCATGGAGAATCCTGTGCAGCAGGCCCTTGAGGGGTGCAAGTCCTTGGGCCTATTCTTGACACCAGCTTTGGAGGAAAAGCCCAGCTTTCACGCACTGTACTGATAGAAATTACTTTATTACAGAGATACTGTTAGGGAGCCAGTCCTTGTCCAGCATTTGACACAATTTAGGGTATCAGATGAGACAGCAGACCCTGTAAAAAGGGGAATGAATACAAGTAGTTGCGTAGCAACACGCTAAGAATTATTATCACTAGTTAAAGCCATAATAAAAATAACATGAAGAAACAATGCTCAATGCAGTTACGGGATACAGAAAGAGTCATTTGTGGAGAGATGTGGAAAAATTACCACTGCTTAAAAAGGTCCATGAAATCACTTTCCTAATGGCATCCTTGAGTTCCTTGTTCCTCATGCTGTAGATGAGGGGGTTCAGTGCTGGAGGCACCACCGAGTACAGAACAGCCAGCACCAGATCCAGAAATCGGGAGGAGATGGAGGGGGACTTCAGGTTGGCAAATGCACCTGTGCTGAGAAACAGGGAGACCACGGCCAGGTGTGGGAGGCACATGGAAAAGGCCTTGTGCTGGCCCTGCTCAGAGGGGATCCTCAGCACAGCTCTGAAGATCTGCACGTAGGACACCACAATGAAAGTGAAACACCCAAAGACTAAACAGGCACTAACCACCAGAAGTCCAACTTCCCTGAGGTAGGAGTCTGAGCAGGAGAGCTTGAGGATCTGGGGGATCTCACAGAAGAACTGCTCCACCACATTGCCTTGGCAGAGTGGCAGCGAAAATGTGTTCCCAGTGTGCAGGAGATAATTGAGGAAACCGCTGGCCCAGGCAGCTGCTGCCATTTTGACACAAGCTCTGCTGTTCAGGAGGTTCCCGTAGTGCAGGGGTCTGCAGATGGCCACATAGCGATCATAGGCCATGACAGTGAGGAGATAATACTCCGCTGATATGAAAAAAAGGAAGAAAAATACCTACCCAGGACATTCCAAGTAGGAAATGACCCTCATGTTCCACAGAGAATTGTGCATGGATTTGGGGACAGTGGTGGAGATGGAGCCCAGGTCAAGGAGGGAGAGGTTGAGGAGGAAGAAGTACATGGGGGTGTGGAGGCGGTGGTCACAGGCTACAGCTGTGATGATGAGGCCGTTGGCCAGGAGGGCAGCCAGGTAGATGGCCAGGAAGAGCGAGAAGTGCAAGAGCTGCAGCTCCCGTGTGTCTGAGAATGGCAGGAGGAGGAACTCATTGAGGGAGCTGCTGTTGGACATCTGTTCTATTGGGCTCAGGAAAACTGTGTAGGGAAGAAAAGGCAATAAAAGCTTAGAAGAATTTTCTCTAAAATAAACTTTCCATTTTTCATAGAAAGGCTTCTCAACCCCATCCTCTATCTCAGTAATTTCTTCTTCACACTATCACCTTCAGAGAGCTCCTCAGTCTCTGCTCCACCTGAGTGTTCTGGGAGGAGCCAGAGCCTGAATTACTCTGCGCCAATGTGTATAAAGGACATTCTTGATATCTCTTCTGTTCGGAGTTGATGTCACAGGATATCCACCTTTAATATAAAGGGTCTTTTCATATTCTCACACACACTTCCAGGGAGTTTGGGGTGCAGTAGGGGGTTTTAGCATTTTGTTTTAGAATTACTTATTTTAGAGATTTTTAGATTCTGTCACCATATCTGGTCAGGTTCTTTGCATGTCTTTATTGACATGGAAATAAAGACAGATGTCTCTATTTCTGTAAACGTGAACATTAAGCAGACTGGAGATGGAAATGGGGTCTCTGCTGCTTAGGGAACAGTGTGGAGTGCTGTTGAGTCCATCTGCTTTGTTCCTCCAAACAAACCTGGACTCTGTTGAGATCATAGAAGACTGGTTTCAAAGCACTCATTTAACTTTGCTCTCCCTCTTAGCTCAAGGTGGATATGTGATGGAGAGAATAGGACACTGCTACTGACATGGCAAGCACTCTGTGCACTGAGTCCACTTATGCAGGGCAGCACACAAACCCAGCAGGACAACAGAGACAGTCACATGTCCTGACAGTCACAGGGTCTCCTAAAGGGAGAGTCAACCCCTTTGCAGCCCCTCCAATGACACTGCCCAGCACCCTGGGCACATTGTCCCTCTTCAGACACCTCCATGGCAGGACCTCAGGGTGAGTATCTGAATTTGTAGCTGAAGCCCCAGCTGACTACCAGGACAAGAGCAGAAAGGAGAGGAAGGGAAACGAGGAGAAACACTGTGACTGCTGCCAAGGGAGGACAGAGAGACAGAGCAGCACCGTCCCCAGGTTGCACCTCCCAGACAGTGTGGACTCCCAGGGCAGTGGTTCTCAGCCCCTGTGCCTTGCAATGGGAAATGGGCACGTGGCAGGAGAGAGGCAGCTCTGCTGTTCTGGAAATCTGACTGCAGAGGAGGTCAGAAATGCCCTGGACCCTTCCCCTTGAGAGCAGAGTGAGACTAAGCACAACGAGAATGAGGAGAGCTGCAAAAGGGATATTGCTGCTGCCCACAGGTGAAAAGGCAGTTGAAGGAATATTCTGGGGTCCTCGCAGACCTATTGATCCCTCAGAGCAGCACTGCAGAACTCCCCTTCAGGCATCTAAACCTAAAATGTCCCATTCATTTGCTGCCTTGTCAAAGATACAAAACAAAATCCTAGCCTCTGGATATTGCCTTCGCTTTCATAGAAGCTTCCCAAGAGTGTCCTCTTGAAAAGCCCCTTCCAGATATGTGGTGTGGGTGAGGCTGAGCTGTGAGCAGCCCTGACCCCACACAGCAGCCTCTCAGCAGGAGAATGAACCTGCCCAGGGGGGATCTCTCCTCCCACCCAGAGCTTCTCCCTGCAGCGCCCTGGCAGGCTGAGTGCTGATCCTCACAGAATCACTGCACCGGGCACGCAGCACCCTGGGGCGCATGGACACTGCTCTGAAGAACAGTGCTCTGAAGAACCCGTGTGCCCACATTGCCTTCACTGTCCTGCACCAGCTCCAGAAGAAGTAGCCATGATGCCCTGACCTTGTGATGCTGGGACAGGGAATTTCTGTTCTGAAGCATCTCCTCGTATGCAAAGTAGAAGTAGGGAGAACAATCCTCAAAAAAGAAAGTCATCAGCTGGAGGGATGCTGCAGACCCCTCCAGAAACCTCATTAACATTACCCTGCAGCCGGCGACTTACCGTATCACAGATTGCTCCCACCATGAGCTCTCCTCTGTCCTCCCACTCCACGCTGCCTTTCACCTCTCTGTCCTCTCTCCTCCCCTGTCCGCAGCAGCAGGCAGTGCCCGCAGCCCTGCTGCTCTTGGCACAGGAGCTGCTCCTGCACTCGGCTGTCTCTGGCAGTGCTGACAGGCTGCCACGAGCTGCGGCCCAGCTCAATTCATGAATTACTCTGTCCCTTGGGATTCCTCCCTCTGGGATATGTTCCATCAAGTAGAGTAACCTGTTTTCCTTCTCTAAAGAGTACAGGGATACAGATTCCAACATTGCAATTTATTTCATCAGATAATGATTATCTACCAAAGTTAGAAATGTCCCACGGGAAGTCCTGATTCACATCTCTTAATTAGGCAGGACACCCAGACAGGGATAAGAAGGGAGCTTGTTGATACATGGTGCATATATGATTCAAATGACTTATTCAGATGGTTTATTGGGGCTCCACATGTCTGTTCAGAAATGCCAGGTTTGGAGAAGGATTCAGCTAACTCACAAACTCCACAAATACATGGCAGGTGGGATTCCCCCTTACCAGGCTAAGCATGCACATGGTCTGCTTGCAAGGTCCTGGCCTAAAGGTCCTAATGGAATCACTGGAGATAGAGCTTCAGTGGGAGGCCAGGGCAGGAATTTCCTTGGTCATCTCTAATGACCCTGGATGCCTTCTATCCTACTAGAGCAGCCCTCACAATAAAGCTGAGGGACAGGCAGATCCCTACAACTCATAAAGCTGACCTATTCCAGTGGAGACCATTTATAGAATCACAGAATGGTTGAGGTTGGAAGGAGCTTTCCAGATGATCTAGTTCAAACCCTTTCGTCAAGCAGTGTCACCTACAGCACAATGCACAGGATCCTGTCCAGGCAGGTCTGGAATATCTGCAGAGAAGAAGTCTCCATAACCTTTCTGGGTAACCCATGCCACTGCTCTGTCACCTTCACAGTCAAGATGCTTTTCCTCAAATTCAGGCAGAATGTGCTGTGCTTCAATTTGTGTGTGTTGCCTCTTGTGCCATCACTAGTCACCACTGAAAAGAGTCTGGGCCATCCTCTTCTGCTCTTGGCATCCGCCCTTCAGGTATTTGCACACCCTGATAAGATCCCCCCTCAGCCTTCTCTTCTCCAGGCTAAAACAGGCCTAGTTCTCTCACCTTCTCATCATAGGAGAGATGCTCCAGCTCCCTGATCAACTTTGTAGACCTATGCTGGGCTCTCTCCAGTAGCTTCATGTCCCTCTTGTACTGGGGAGCCCAGCACTGGACACAGGGCTCAAGGGGTGGCCTCCCCAGGACTTAGTAGAGAGGCCGAATGGCCTCCCTTGTCCTCCTGGAAACAGTCTTCCTATGGCACACCAGAAGACCACTGCCCTTCTTGGCAGCAAGGGGACATTGCTGGCTCATAAGCAAGCTTCAAGGGGCCTTGAGTGAGAGAAGGCGCCTTTCGCTGGTTGCAAGGGACGTTTGGAGATCATCTAGTCAGATGCTGGTCAAGTCAATGTTTGTAAGCACCTGGGAGGCCAGCAGCAGGCACATGGCACTGCTCCTGCTTGGCAGGGGGGTCACATTGTCTGTGCTCCTGACTGGACAGCACCAGGCATTAGCAGGTCCATCCATGTCTGTGAGGGTGACCGTGAGCTCTGCTCTTTGCTGAGTCCCGGGCAGGCCAGCAAGAGGCGCCTGGCTGGGCAGTTCCTTGGGAGGTCCCTGCTGGCAGAGCAGCTGCGAGGCCAGCGCTGGCCCATGGCTGGGGACGGGCTCTGAGGCCGCTCCTGTCCCAGCAGCAGCGCGGCCGGCAGCGGGGTCTGGTGCAGACACGCGGGGAGGTCCCTTGTGTGTGCGGAGCTGCCGGGGCAGCAGCAGGCGCTGCCTGTGAGGCCAGGGGTGTCTCAGCAGCGGGCAGGGACACGGAGGCCATTGCGGGGACGCTGCCGGGAGGCCCCTGCTCTCTGCAGGGCTGGCTCTGTGCTGACGCGTGGGCGTCGGCTGGTGACGTCACTGCTGCCGCAGCCCCTGATAGGCCAGGCCGCGCAGCTGGTTGTGACGTCAGCAGCCCCTTCCTGGCCGGGGCGGCTCTGCCGAGGAACCTGGTGTCCCTGCAGCCCGCGGCGGCAGCAGCCCACGCTGGGCTGTGCGCGAGCGAGGTCCCCCTGCCCGAGGAGCTGCTGGGCCAGCAGGAGGTTCACGGCGGGTGCTGGCGCTGAGGTCACTGCGATGGGGCCAGGAGCAGCAGCAGGGATGGTCCTGAAGAGCAAAGGGGTCCAGGAAAGCTGGACTTTTCTCAAAAAGGAAGTGTAAAAGATGCAGGAACAGGCCATCCCTGTGAGCTGTAAGATGAGTCGGAGGGGAAAAAGACCAGCTTGGCTGAATAGCTGAGGACTACAAAGGACAGTAGCTAGTGACAGAGTTATGACTGGACGATTCTTAGCTTGGCCAGATTCTGCTCCGTGGCCAAAACCTCCTTACACTTGTTAATAACTTTCTGCTGTCTCCATGTGAACTCCCTATCTCATAGATACACTCTAATCTTTTCGAGGTTAACGTTCTCTGCTAAGGGAGCCAGGGATTTCACAGACCCGCTACAATCCCTGACAATTGCATGAAAAAGGGATGAGGATGGGGATCACAAAGGATAAGGCTAAGTCTGAGGAACTTAATGCCTAGTTTGTCTCAGTCTTTAACAACAAGATCAGTTCTCCTCAAGGGGCTTGCCCCTTGAGCTAGAAGACACCTGTGTAGAGCAGAACAACTCCCCCATCAGTCAGTTTCCACAGTACTCCACTTGGACATGCACACGTCTGTCTATGGGTCCAGGTGGCATCCACCCAAAGGTTCTGAGGGAGCTGGCGGAAGTGCTCGTCAAGCCACTCTCCATCATCTATCAGCAGTCCTGGTCAACAGGGGAGGTCCCAGATGGCTAGAGACTTGCCAATGTTGGTAAGATGGAGGATCCAGGGAAACTACAGGCCTGTCAGCATGACCTCGGTATTGGGGGAAGTTATGGAGCAGATCATATTGAGGGCGATCATACAGCATGTGCTTGATAAGCAGGGAATCAGGCTGGAACAATATGGGTTCATGGCTGCCTGACCAGCTTGATCTCCTCAGACCAGGTGACCTGCCTAATGGATGAGGGAAAGGCTGTGGACATGGTCTCAGTAGACTTTGGGAAGGTTCTTGACACAGTCTTCCACTGCGTTCTCCTGGAGAAGCTGGCCGCTCATGGCTTAGGCAGGTGTACTCTTTGCTAAGAGAAAAACGGAGAAGATGGCCAGGCCCAGAGAGTGGTGGTGAATGGTGTGAAATCCAGATGGTGACTGGTCACGAGCGGTGTTCCCCCAGGGTCAGTGTTGGGTTGAGTCCTCTTTAATATCTTTGTCAATGATCTGAATAAGGGATAAGGGGATTGAGTGCACCTTCAGCAAGTTTGCAGACAACACCAAGCCCAAAGGAACATTTGATCAGCTTGAGGTCAGGAAGGCTCTAGGGGAGGATCTGGGCAGTCTGGATCAATAGGCTGAGGCCGACTGTGTGAGTTTCAACAAGGCCAAGTGCTGGATCCTGCACCTCAGTCACAAGAACCCCATGCAGCTACAGGCTTGAGGCTGAGTGGCTGGAGAGCTGAGTGGCAGAAAAGGATTTGCGGGTGTTGGTCGACAGCCATCTGACCATGAGCCAGCAGTGTGCCCAGATGGTCAAGAAGGCCAAAGGCATCCTGGCTTGTATCAGGAATGGTGCAGCCAGCAGGACCAGGGAAGCGATCATCCCCCTGTACTCAGCATTGGTGAGGCCACAACTCGAATCCTGTGTTCTGTTTGGGGCCCCTCACTACAAGAAAGACATGGAGGTGCTGGAGCGAGTCCAAAGAAGAGGAACAAAGCTGGTAAAGGGACTGGAGCACAGACCTTATGAGGAGCGGCTGAAGGAGTTGGAGTTACTTAGTGTGGAGAAGAGGAAGGTCAGGGGTGACCTTATCGCTCTTTACATCTGCCTTAAAGGAGGTTTTAGTGAGGCAGGGTTGATCTCTTCTCCAATATATGAAAATAGGACAAGAGGAGAAGGCCTCAAGTTGTGCCAGGGGAAGTTCAGGATACGTTTTAGGAGAAAATTCTACACAGAAAGAGTAATCAAGCATTGGAACAAGCTGCCTGAAGAAGTGGTGGGGCAGTATTTAAGAAATGTGTAGATGAGGCACTTAGAGACATGGTTTAACAGGTATGGTGTTGAAGGTTTTACGATTGGACTCAATGATCTTGAAGGTGTTTTCCAACTCTAATGATTCTATGATTCTATGATTTCTCTTTATTGTTCAGATACCTCTCAACTCTCCAGTTGCTCCTTTGAGCAATTGGAGAATTTCAATCTTGCCTTGCCTTTCAGGAGTGCAGTCACTTCTTCAGCTAGCTCTTTTAGAGTGTTTCTATGCAGGCTGTTCTATCTATCTGTCAAAAACATCTCAAGGAAGGTTATTCCTTGTAGACTGGGAACCTCTCTGGAGGCAATTTGGACTCAACACAGTGGTCAGGATTGCATTCTGTTTCTTAGGACAGAGCATGAAGCTTATGCTTGTCATACAGGTGATTAGATTTTTTATCTCATAGGACACTGGATGAACTGCAACAGCTGGAACATTCAGCTCCAGCTTGGCGCAGAAAAAGGTTAGATTTGAACCAGAACTATCCAAGTCCCCAGTGGCTGAGGAGAGAAATGTCAGGGCTGGGGATGTGAACAGGAAGGTTGTCCATACAGGTCTCCTCTCAAAAACACTGCTTTTCCCACATGTGCAGACTTCATTGGGAGACACTGTAGGAACTGGAGAATGTGGTCGGATTTCTTCTGAAAACAGAATGAAAAAAGAAAGCTGAAAAGCAGCCATCCTTCTTTTTCAGGTGCTCATTGAAATCTGCCTCATTTCAATACATTGCTTTCCAATTAGCCACACAAGAATTGAAGATTGAAGAAAAATATGACATATCCTTAGATATTTGTTTTTCATTTTAATGAGCCCTGGGAATATTTGGTGCTGAGTCTATGAACCTTCAGGAAGTTGAGAACCTCCTGGAGGAGACTGAGGAAATCTCTCCAGTAGTTACAGTCAGATGCAAATGGCCAACTTTCTTGGAGAGTTAATTGGTCCTCTTGAGGAACATTAGCAGCAAAGTCTCCCCAGGGGCTGAGTAGAGCATAAAGTTGGAGTCCCTGATTGCAGATAAGCAAAGACAAAGTGCAGGTTGCTCTGATGCCAGGTTAACAATTCACGGGTTTTTCAAGTACGTTGGCCAAGCACAGGTGTCCACACTCTGAGCAGGGGGGTCTTTTCCACCATGCTTTGCCCGGGTCTCCTGCTGGGTCAGTACATGTGTGGGGGTGTTCAAGGCCAAGGGCAGCACACCTTGTGTCCCTGGGGGAAAGCAGGCAAGGAGACCCTGTGGCCATGAGCAAGAAGTTTCCTCTCCCAATCCTCAATATCAGAGACACCAGCCATAGCACAGGTAACATAGTCTTAGTTCTTTCGGAGGCTTTTGGCCATGGCAATGCCCTTGGCCATCTCCCCCTCGGGCTCTGCTACACTTTGCTATTTCTGTGCCTGTTTGCCTGCAGCCTGTAGACATCCAAACTGCTTCCCACCTTGCTCTCACCCGAGGATCTCTCCATCTCAAATGATGTCTCTAGGTCTTGTTCACTGTTCTTTGAAACAGAGGCATGGGATGATCCTAGATACCTTCTGCATGATCTCTTACACCACAGAACTACCCTTGAAGTGAAATTTCTTGTTTTCCTGAAGTGCAGTCTGTACATTTCAAGCTGCTGTTGGTGGCTCTTTCAACTTCTCATGCTCTTTCCCATTGTCAGAATAGGCTCCATCATCTCTGAAACCACCCTTCTAGCAGTCACTGGCCAGTGTTATATTTGCCTTAGCTGTAACACCTCACCAGACTGAAGAAACCCAGGTCCCTCAGCTTCTCCACACAGGCCATGTGCTTTAGGTCTCCAACCCCATCTCTGCAGACCCTCTCTGGAGCCTCTTCTGTTCCTTCTCATTGCTGCAGTACTGGGTGTACCACAGTGGGACACACAATTCTACATGTGGCCACAACAGGGCTGAGTCATGGGGGCTTAAAACTGCCCTCGCCTGAGTGTCAAGGCACTTCCTAACGCAGCCCTGTGTGCAGCAGGCCCAGTTGTGGTGAGCATGCACCACAGGCTTGTGTATCATAAAAGGTAATGCAAAAGAGAAATGAAGGCTATATGGGAGTCCCTGCCTAGCAGTCCTGAACCTGAATACCTTAAAGTGAAGGGGGACGAAGAATCATAGAATCATAGAATGCTTAAGGTTGGAAGGGACCTCTCGAGGTCATCTAGCCCAACCCCCCTGCACATGCAGGGTCACCTAGAGCACGTGGCACAGGACTGCATCCAAGCGGGTTTTGAAGATCTCCAGAGAAGGAGACTCCACAACCTCTGTGGGCAGTCTGTTCCAGTGCTCTGTCACCCTCACTGTTAAAAAATTTTTCCTTAAGTTCATGCGGAACTTTTGGTGTTTCAGTTTGTGGCCATTACCTCTAGTTCTGTCAGTGGCCACCACTGAAAAGAGACCATCACTGTCCTCTGCACTCCATCCCTTGAGGTATTTATATACACTGATTAGATCCCCTCTCAGCCTTCTCTTCTCCAGCTGAACAGGCCCAGCTCCATCAGCCTCTCCTCATAGGGCAGATGTTCCAGGCCCCTGATCATCCTTGTAGCCCTGCGCTGGACTCTCTCCAGCAGCTCCACATCCCTCTTGTCCTGTGGAGCCCAGAACTGGAGACAATACTCCAGATGCGGCCTCACCAGGGCTGAGCAGAGGGGCAGGATCACCTCCCTCGACCTGCTAGAGATGCTCTTCTTAATGCACCCCAGGATCCCATTGGCCTTCTTGGCCACGAGGGCACACTGCTGCCTCATGGTCAACTTGTCCACCATGACGCCCAGGTGCCTCTCTGCAGAGCTGCATCTGGTCCTGCATGTTTCTCACATTTGTCCATGGTCACCCACAACTGTGCCCTGTCGATTTCCTTGGCCATCCTGGATGCCTTTTCCTCCTACACGAGTACCAGTCACTATAAGGATGAGGCACAGGCAGATCCTTACAGTGCAGAAAGCTGATATATTTCAGTGCAGGCATTTCAAATATTAGAGAATGGTTGAAGTTGGAAGGGACTTGTGGAGATCATCTTGTCCAGAGCCCTGCACAAGCAGGCTCACTTACTGCACTTTGCACAGGATCGTGTCCAGGCAGGTTTGGAATATCTCCAGAGAAGGAGACTCTTCCTTGATGTATTTGTACACAGTGATGGGATCCCCCTTCAGCCCTCTCCTATCCTGGCTGAACAGGTGCAGCTCTCTCAGCCTCTCCTCAGAGGAGAGGTGTTCCAATACCCTAATCATCTCTGTAGTCCTCCACAGGACTCTCTCCAGCAGTTCCATGTCCCTCTTGTACTGAGGAACACAGAAGTGGACACAGGACTCCAGATTGGGCCTCACCAAGGCCAAGTATAGAGAGAGGATCTCCTCCTTTGACCTGCTGGCAACACTCTTCCTAATGCGGCCCAGGAGGCCACCGTCCTTCTTGGCCACAAGGAGCCATTGCTGGCTCGTGGTCAGCTGGCAGTCCACCAGGATGCCCAGGTCCTTCTCTGCAGAGCTGCTCTCCAGCAGGTCAACCCCAGTCTGTACCAGTGCATTCAGTAATTCTTCCCTAGGTGTAGGACCCTGAACTTCATGAGGCCCAACTCTCCAGCCTCTTCATTTCCCTCGGAATGGCTGCACAGAGGTGTGGGGTATCAGACACTGCTCCCAGTTTGGGACCATAAGGACACTTGCTAAGTGTGCAATCATCCCCTTCATCCAGGTCATTAATCAAGTAGCTGGACTAGACTGAACCCAATATTGACATCTGGGGAACACCAAGAGCTCCGGGCCTCCAGCTAGACTCTGCACCACTGATCACAACCCATGGAGCTCTGCCATTCAGCTGCTGTCCGCTCATCTAAACGTACACTTCTTGACCTTGCCCATGAGGATGTTATCGGAGACAGTGTTCAAGACTTTGCTGTAGTCAAGGCAGACAACATGCACCAATCTCCCCTCATCTACCCAGCCAGTCCTTCCATCCTAGAAGACTCTCAGACTGATTCAGCTTGATTTCCCCTTGGTGAATTCATGCTGACCACTGCTGACGCCCGTCCTTTCCTCCACATGCTTAGAGACAACATCCCTGATGAGTTGCTTCTTCACCTTTCCAGAAAGGTTCATCCCTTCCACAGTCAATGGTCACCAATGAGCGAGTGCTAAATGCAGAGCTCATTACACATTTCTGAGCTATTTTCTCCTGAACACATGGAGAATCTCATGAAGCAAGGCCTTTGTGGTACAATTCCTTTAGCCTATTCTTAAAAGCAGCTTCCTCTAAAGAGCACCCTTCAGGCACTGCACTGGGTGGAATTTTCTGCTTTTAATGACAGAGTGAGGGGGTTAGCTCTGACCCAGACTTAGACACCAATTTATTTGGAAACCATATAAGACAAAGTAGTCTAATTCAAGGAGGAACAAATCCAACCATTTGTGTAGCAGCATGTTAACAAATGCTAGTAATAGTAAATCTAATAAATATAAAGAAATATTGCTCAGTCCTGGTACATGATACAGTGGGATTCACATGTGGAGAGCAACACCAATATTACCATTTCTGAATAATGTCCATGAAATTACTTTCCTCAGGGCATCCTTGAGCTCCTTGTTCCTCAGGCTGTAGATGAGGGGGTTCACTGTTGGAGTCACCACCGCATACAGAACAGCCAGCACCAGATCCAGAGCTGGGGAGGAGATGGAGGGGGGCTTCAGGTAGGCAAACATGGCTGTGCTGATGAACAGGGAGACCACAATCAGGTGCGGGAGGCACATGGAAAAGGCCTTGTGCTGGTCCTGCTCAGAGGGGATCCTCAGCACTGCTCTGAAGATCTGCACGTAGGACAACACAATGAAAATGAAACACCCAGAGTGTACACAAAAAGTAATCACAAGGACTCCAACTTCCCTGAGGTCAGAATTAGAGCAGGAGAGCCTGAGGATCTGGGGGATCTCGCAGAAGAAGTGCTCCACCACATTGCCTTGGCAGAGTGGTAAGGAAAATGTGTTCCCAGTGTGCAGGAGAGCATCGACAAAACTGCTACTCCAGGCAGCTGCTGCCATTTTGACACAAGCTCTGCTGTCCATGAGGGTCCCATAATACAGGGGTCTGCAGATGGCAACATAGCGGTCATAGGCCATGACTGTGAGGAGCAAATACTCTCCTACTATGAAGAAAAGAAACATAAAGACCTGTGCAGAACATTCTAAGTAGGAAATGGTCCTGGTATCCCACAGGGAATTGACCATGGATTTGGGGACAGTGGTGGAGATGGAGCCAAGGTCAAGGAGGGAGAGGTTGAGGAGGAAGAAGTACATGGGGGTGTGGAGGCGGTGGTCGCAGGCTACGGCTGTGATGATGAGGCCGTTGGCCAGGAGGGCAGCCAGGTAGATGGCCAGGAAGAGCGAGAAGTGCAAGAGCTGCAGCTCCCGCGTGTCTGAGAATGGCAGGAGGAGGAACTCACTGAAGGAGCTGCTGTTGGACATTTGCTATCTCAGGGCATAGTGCACTGTCCTGGGAGAAAAAAAAAAAAAAAAAAAAAAAAGATGTGGCATTTTAGGAAAAGACGTTTCGAGAAAGAAAAACCAGTAAATTAAAAAATATTCAATTTCTCATTAAAAACACATCACACTGATTCTCTCTTTACTAGGGGGAGGGGACGGGGAAGGGGCATCTACGCACTTACCTGGCTTGAACCCCATTTTGTGCTGACCGGGTGTGTTGTAAGGATTTGGGACCTCTGCCCATGGAATGTGGAGGGAATTGGAGTGAGTAATTCTGACAATCACAATAAAATCACTTTTCATGTAACAGGGCTGTTCAGCAACTTCACACCCATTTCTAAAGGATGTGGATTGTAGAAGAAAGGTTTTTTTTTTTTTTGACATTATTTATTTTCTTTGAGATGCCCCTCTCCCACCTGGGCAGCGCTCTTTGAAGATAGCAATCATTGTCCTTTCTGCTGCGAGTGCTGAGAGGAAAGGCTTCCCTATCACTTGGGGCAGCGTGACAAGAGCTTCTCTATTACCCCAGGGTTCAGCTGTCCTGCACTCACACTGCTTTGAGCTGGAAGATGATCGCATTTACATGTTACCCTAAAAACCACACTCCTGTGCAGACCCCTGTTTCACATGACTTGCAGCATTGATATCTCAACTGCAGCTGAAATCCTCTCCACCCAAGTGAGCCTAAGAGAAGACCAGGAGCAGCATGGACAGGAGGGAAGCAAGGAGCAACCCTGGGGCACAGGGACACTGCTCTGGATTAGAGCCCATGCAGACCTGGGTGCACACCCAGCTTCATAGCCCTGCAGCATCCCCGGGAGAAGGAAGCAGGATGCCCTGTCCCTGTGACGCTGAGGCAGGGAATCCTGCTTTGAAGCATCCTCTGCATTGGAGATGGGGGGAGAGCGATTGCCCCAAACCCTATCAAGTGATGGCATTGCCTGGGTGCAGAAGAGCCCTCTGGAAACTCAGTAGCATTGCCCTGCAGCCAGAGACTTACCATGCAAGGGGCTGGGAGCTCACTTCCACAGTGAGCTGTGGTCTGTCCTCCCGCTCCACACTGCCGTTCCCCTCTCGCTGCCTTCTCTCCTCTGCTGTCCGCAGCAGCAGGCAGTGCCCGCAGCCCTGCTGCTCTTGGCACAGGAGCTGCTCCTGCACACGCTGTCTCTGGGCAGTGCTGACAGGCTGCCACGAGCTGCCTCCGTCCCAGGAGCCTGGCCCCGCTCAGGAGCAGAGGAACAGCTGAACTCACCAATTTCTCTGTCCCTTGTGCCCCCTCCTCCTGGGAAATGTTCATTTCAATAAACTAAAATAATCACCTGTTGTCCTTTGCTAATGACTGGAGAGAGATTATTCCAACATGGCAATTTATTTCATCAAAGGATGACTATCTATGAAAGTTGGAAATGTCTCACTCTGGAAGCCTTATCTCACATCCCTTAACCAGACAGGAGACCGAGGAGTGGACAAGTGGGAGTTCACTGACACGAGGTTCAGGTGCTGATTCAGAAATATCCATCTGGCAGTACCTGCCTAGATCTGAGTGTGAAGTTGTATTCAGATCCCTCCTGTAAACTCCACAAACACACGAGTGGTGGCATTCCCCTTGCCAAATGGAAGTTAGCAGAGCACAGAGATCTGCACACAAGCTCCTTGTCAAAGCTCCACTACAATCCCTGGAGATGAAGGCTGAGAGTCAGTTGCTCCCACGGAAGCACCTGGTGACAGTGGAAGAGACTGAGGAGATGCAAGGCAGGTGCCAGTGCCTGCTTGCTCCGATGGAGCTACTGGGAGACGTGCATCATTCTAGAGCACGAGTTGGGGTCCAGGTGGGGAATTGCCTTAGCTGTCTGAAATGACCCCAGATGACAACTACGATGACAGCCCCACTCACTAGGAAGTTGAAGCATGGGAAGATTGCAGGATTAACTAGCAGCTCTTGCAATTCAGTGCAGAGCCTTGATTTGATGGCACAGAAAAGTGCTGGCAGGGCCTTGTCAGATTCCCGGGGTGTCCAGCACAACCACATGTCTCCAGCAGATACAGCCGGGAACCTAGAGGAAAACCATGTCCCCTTGGAGTGATTGCTGGATAAGTGCCCCAGGACATCCTGCGTTTCTGTCCCGTACCCAAACAAAGACATTCCAGCACAGGCCCATCCTGTCTACACCCAGGGTGCTGCATAAATGGGAGGCACCCCGGCCCCGCTACGTCTCTGCTCCAGGCCCTGCCCTCTCAAACCCTTCTAGCTTTCCTCCCCTGAACTTTTCTTCATCCACCACATGACATGAACAGGCAATGGGCTAATGAGGACCTCTGGGTGGCTGCATCAAAGGCTGTCAAGGCCCATGGACATCTTCAGTGGCACCTTGTTCTTCCTGAACCAGTGTCAGGCACAGGAGAGAATGCCCGTTGGGCTGCTTTGTGTGAGAGGAAATGCCCATGGCCAGGAATACGTGTCCCCTCGCTGGAGAAGCTCCAGCCTGGCTGTCTTGGCCCAGGTCTCCTTCCCTACCACCCTCATGCTCTTCCTGCAGGTCCCATTCCTGCCGCCCGCCTCTCCCTCCAGTCCCACCACTCACCTCCCTCGTGCGCTCCTGCACTCCATGGATCCCATCCATGGACGAGGAGCAGCCATTCACCTGCTGCTCCTTCTCCATCTCCAGGACTCGCTCTGGGGACAGCCCTGCATGGCCAGCACATTTCCAGCCTGTCCTCTACACAGACAGACACGTCCTCACAGTCCATGTCACAGCCCCGTCCTCTGATCAGCTGCTCACACTGAGGGGACCTCACAGGCCCTTGGCTGGGGCTGGTTCTGCTGCTCGACAATCCTGCACGGGGCAGCAGTGACCTCACAATGTGCCTTGGAACCTCTGGAACATCTTGGAACATCTGGCTCTGGCCTATCAGCAGCAGGGACAGAGGTGACGTCACAAGAAACCTCAGCAACCCAGAGCTTCCTGATAGCATCGGGTCTACAGTGAAGGATGTGACCTCAGTGTCACCATCAGAGCCAAATCCATGCTTTTGGCCTATCAGGATCAGGCACAGCAGTGACCTCACTATTAATATCCAGGCCATGTCCCTGCTGCTGGCCTATCAGGGACTGGCACAGCAGTGACCTCATTAACAACATTCAGGCCATGGGCCTCCTGCTGGCCTACCAGGTCCTGAGGCAGAAAGGCCAACAAAACCAACATCCAAACCATGGGCGTTTTCTGCCTTGTCACCACCAGGCACTGAGGTGACATCACAACAGCCTCTGGCAGCTAGGAGCCCCCTCTGGCCCATCCAGAGCAATAAGTGTCCTCAGAGTCACAAGTCTGGGGCTATCAGCTACTCAGGCAGAAATGACCTCAGAGTATGAACAGCAATCATGGCCCTGCTGCTGGCATATCACGTTCTCACACAGAAGGAACCCTGTCATTGGTCCCAGGGACATCGGCAAGGTTGTTCTCCAGGGTGTGCTTGCTCCTGCAGTGCTTTCCCAGGAAAGTGTCTAGGAAAGAGCAGTGCCCTGGTCCCAGACAAGTCACCACCTGTGGAGGTCAGCCTAAGGTCAGTAGCAAAGAATGTCCCCTCGGCAGATGGGGGGCTGAGCAGGAGAGGCGGGAGCTGCAGCCACCTGGCCAGCACATGATCAAGGAGCTCACTGGACAGCCTCACGTGTGGTCAGTGCGTGATCATCTGGTTGATGGGTTGGTTGGGTTTGGGGCTTAACGTGCTGCCAGGCAGGGCGGGGGCTGTCTCCGGGGTCAGAAGCTCTATAAATTGTGCTTAAATAAAGGTCTTTGGTTTCACAACACCAAAAACCATGGTTGCTTCAGACACTGCAAATGGCACCCGAAGCTGGGGCAAGAACACAGGGGAAGCTCACAAAGCCCAAACCCGGCAGCATAGCCCAGCCGAACCAGGAACGGAGCAGGAAGAACTCCGGTGTGCATCCGTCGCCTAATTAGAGGACAGCATCCTGGGAACCACGGGAGGCGGAATGTCTCAAAGGCAGAAACGCAGCCTGGACGCACTGCAGCGCGTGGTGCACGAAGAGAACCAGCAGGTTTCCAGGAAGGATTTAGTCACTCTACTAGAGTGGATTCGGGAGAAGGTACCTACTTTCCCGAAGGAAGGCACACTCCAGCGAGAGGTGTAGGAAGAACTCAGAAAGCGCCTTAAGGAGGCGATGGTGGATGGTGATACAGCCATAGCAAAACATCTGAGCACCTGGTGGCAGATCATGGTCGCCTTGAAAACGGCCTGGGACAGAAGCAATCAGCCACATGCAGCAGCACCGTCAGCACCACCGTATGCTGGGGCAGCTGATCCTCCATGTGACCATCCGTTCGACCCAGGCCCCAGGGACCCGGAGAAGGAACATGATTTACACTCTCAGACCCACATAATGAGGTTACAAAAGGGGATCGAGGGTCGAATCACTGGAAATGTTTAGCAGAGAGGCAGTTCAGCGGGGAAACGTAGAAATATTAACAGCTATGCCAGTCACGTATGCGTCGGTGGTGCATTTCACTGAGAAAAACCAAATCCCGCCTTAAAAGGAAGAGGCAGGGCAGTGTTTTCAATGTGGAGAGAATGACCATCTCAAGAAAAACTGCCCCAAAGGCCGAGAGGCGGAGGCAAGCCAGCTCCAGCTCGCTTATTCACCTGCTGTATGGGTCATTGACAGATCCACTTCAAGTGCTGGATGTGGATCTTTTTACCTCATGGACAGTCAAAAAGAAATTATCACTGCAACAGAAGAATATGCACAGTTAATTCAGAAAGCAAGAATGCACTTAAGAATGTTAAACAGCAGCGATCCAAGATTCATTTGATTTCCTGCAACAAAGGAAAATTTGCAATGGTTATTAGCAGAATATTTAATCATGCAGGTGGCTTTAGCAGACTTTGCAGGACAGATGAACATTCACTATCCCCTGCATAGGTTGTGGTCAGAACTTCCTAACATTCCCTTATTAGCAAGGTGTCTTTGGCAGCAAACTCCCCTTTCAGGTATTACTGTCTTCACAGATGGATCAGGACAAACTAAAAAGGCTGCCATTGACTGGAAAATGTCAGCGGATGCAGAGCGGCAAACTGAGGTTCAAGTACCAGGCTCCACACAGCTGGTGGAGCTGGTAGCTGCAACCGTGGCTTTTTAAAAATTTACAACTCTAAATCTTAATGTTGGAACAGATTCCTTAAATGTCGAAGGCCTGGTGAAGCGCTTGGAGGGAGCTACACTTTGAGAGGTTGCCAATCCTTTGCTGATGGCCCAATTGTGAAATTTATGGACTTTGTTAAATCGCTGAGCCAATCCCTGCTTTATTACTCACGCATGGTCACATACTGGGGAGAAAAGTCGGGATGTGTGTAAGCACTGGTTAAGATGTTTTGCGGTCATGGATGTTCCAAAAATGATAAAAACAGACAACGGGCCTGTGTATGGTGCTATGTAAACCCAGGACTTCCTTAAACAATGGGGCGTTCAACATATCTTCGATATTCCTCATTCTCCTACTGGGCAGGCAGTTATTGAACACTCGCACCAGACCCTAAAAAATATGTTCATTAAACAGAGAGGGGGAGCTCAGAGAGATGGCCCCCAAGAAAGATTGGATCAAGCTTTATATGTATTTAATTTTTTAAATCGTAACATAGCAGGTGAGAACTGAGTTACTCAACACTTTGGCCAACGGTCAGAAAATTTACAGCCAAGATCCCAAGTTACCATAAAAGATCTAGTTACAGGGAAGTGGGAAGTTCCAAAAGACTTAGTAACTTGGGGAAGGGGTTATGCTTTTGTTTTGACACACGGGAAACCAAGATGGGTCCCTTCACGATGTGTACGACCCTGGCTTTCCTCAGCAGCTGTGCAGCCTTTGTCCCAAACAGCCAAGAAACATATGGGTAACGTTAGCCATGTCAACAACAGACAATCCCTTTCAAACATGTTTAATAGGAGTATTTTCTTGGTTAAGACAGTTTGGGCTTTGGAAAACACAAATTGTAAAGTTTTTGATTATTGGGTTAATTGTATTTTGCTTGCTGTTAATTGTCTACTTTGTCTGTTATCATGTGTACAATGGTTAATTGTATGATCAATCAATCAAGTGATGACCGCTCAAATAAAAACTAAATAAGGAAGGGGGAGATGTGGAGGTCAGCCTAAGGTCAGTAGCAAAGAATGTCTTGTGGGCAGGTGGGGGGCTGAGCAGGAAAGGCGGGAGCTGCAGCCCCATGGCCAGCGCATGATCAAGAAGCTCCTTGGACGGCCTCGTGCATGACCAGTGCATGATCATCTGGTTCATTGGTTCGTCGGGTTTCTGGGCTCCACGTGCTGCCAGGCAGGATGGGGGCTGTCTCTGGGGTCAGGAGCTCTATAAGTTGCGTTTAAGTTAAGGTCTTTGGTTTCACAACACCGAAGTCTGTGAATCCTTCATACGCTGCAGATTTTCCCTTGTCCATCTTTTCCCTGCTGTCTCTCATGCAATTAGCCTGGCTTTCCAAGAAAATCCTGCTGCTCTGTGCCCTCCACAAGGTATTTCTGCACAGCGTGAAGATCTCTCCTGGCCTTCTCTGGTCTAGGCTGAACAAAACCCCCTCTTCCAGCCTCTCCTTACCTGCCCCATGCTCCAGCCCCTGACCAACTTCTTGTCCCTGTGCTGAACTCCCTCCCGTTTGTTCATTTCCTTGCAGAACTGGAGAGCCCAAATGGGATCTGGTATAGAGGCATGGTGTCCACTGTGCCAAAGAGCGATAGAACACGCATGTGGCCCCACTGGCCGTGCTCTCCCAAATAAATACCCGTGAGAATGGCCAAACTATGGCACAGGGACCCAAAAGGCCTCCCCTTGCTGACCACTAAGGCACTGAGATGAGATGTGGGTGCCCTTGGCCACCACCAGGACATACCCCTGGGAGTCTCTATGGCAACGACCAGGGATTTGTGATGGGGGTGGCATCATGTCCCCAAGGCCATTGTGATGGGGCAGTGCCCATGGCAACCAAGACAGTGTTGGGCCAGAGCACCACCCTCGGGGTCGCACTCTGAGGAGAGCAGCTCCAGCAGAAGGAGCAGCTCACGTTGGTCCCCAGAACAGCAAGTCCCCGGGTGCAGCGAGTGCCCTGGAGATGGAGAAGGAGAGGCAGGCTAACGCCTGCTCGCAGCCCAGCAATGGGCGTCCTGCCAGGAGCAAGAGCACAAGGAAGGTGAGTGCTGGGGCTGGTTGGGGAGACCGGCAGCAGGGATGGGAGCTGCATGGAGAGCACAAGCATGGGGGGCCAAGCCAGCCAGGTGTGACCTCCTCTGGCCAGGGGCTGCTTCTTGCTGGCTGTGGGGATTTTCTCGAACACAAAGCATGACTGGGATGCTCCAAGGCCCATATGGATCCTGGGAGCCCTGTGCGGAGAGTCAGAGATCCTCTTTGGACCACGTGTAGCTGGGCTGTGCTCGACCATAAGCTTCCCTGTGACATGGGGCTGGGGCTCCCTGTGCCTCAGGGGCTGCTTGTAGCAACACAACCCTCTCCATCAGGTGCCTCCTTCTCCCTGCAGGTGGGCAAGCGGGAGCCGCACGCAGCGAGGCAACGCAGGCGGACCCCGACTTTGTCCCCACAAAAGGACAGGCGACCTTTGCTGTCTGACCCCCAGGGTTTTGAAGATGCTGATCAGGCCATCGCAAAGGTACAGAGCAGAGCAGTGAGGCCCGCAGGCAGGAAGTGGAGGGAAGAGCAGCAGCAGCGCGTGCTCTGCACGGCACTCTGCAAGGCCAAGCTTCGCACTGGGCTGCGGTGCTCCTCCATGTGCCCATCTTGTGCCTG
This sequence comes from Tinamus guttatus, assembly GCF_059628265.1. Taxonomy (NCBI): domain Eukaryota; kingdom Metazoa; phylum Chordata; class Aves; order Tinamiformes; family Tinamidae; genus Tinamus; species Tinamus guttatus. The sequence continues at coordinate 104,746 of NW_028289165.1, read as the reverse complement.
CCCCACAGTGACGAGCCCTCTCCAAAGGCCTCTCCCAGCCTTTGGCAACAGGCTGGCAGCCACCTGTGCGCGTGGGAGAGCATTGCAGTCACGGAGGGCATGAACGGCCACAGAAAGGTTCCATGTGGAAGGCTGGAGGGTGGAGCAAAGGCCATCAGGAATTCTCCTGTGCGCTTTCATTGCAGATGGCAGAGGACACTGTCAATGATGTTCTTTCCACCCTGCAAGCTGTTCATCCGTCCGCTGCCCTTCTCAAGACGACTCCTGTGATGCTCAGGGAGACCCTGCCCAGCAGAGCTGGGCTAAGAGCGGAGGAGCCACATCTGCCTCCCAAACCACCGCGCACTGCCAGGGCAGCCAGCCAGGCACATGGAGGCCTGGAGGCTCCTGCATGTAAAACACCAGGATCTACAGGGAAAAAGAAGCTGCCTTCTCCAGAGCCTCTGCCAGGTGCAGGACCAATGCCATCGATACGGAAGATGTGGCCAGGAGACTGGTGGACATGGTGATGGAGGGATTAGAGACAGTGGCAATAACTTACAGGGAAGCTGCTGCCAGGGAAGCCTCGGGGGCTAATGGGGGTGCTGTGATGTCTCTGGAGTGCAGGAAGAGACTGGAAGAGTCCATGTCTCTTGATTTGCCTGCCCTTCAAAAAGCCAAGCGAGATGCTGGTGTTCCCCACCGGGCAGTTCCAGAGCACGGCCACTGCTTGCCTGAGGCCGGACCTGGGCCTTGTGCGCTGGGAAAAACAAGGATGGCGCCAGAAGTGTGGTGCTTATCCCAGTGTGTCCTTGATGCAGAGGCAGGGGTAGGCTGAGGACCCTCTGTTTAGGTGTGCAGGTAGTGGCGTGCTGCAGTGCTCTGCTCCAGAGCCCAGCCTGCCACCCCAGGGTCCTGCTGGGACAGCAGAGGGAGGACTGTTGGTTTCCCTGTTCTCTCCTTGGAGCATCCTGGTGCGACCCAGGGGTTCTCACAGTTTCATGGTTTCTGTCAGCTGATGTTCAGACTTGCAGTTTCTGATTGTCTTGATGATTATCTGAGTCTTTGAGATTTGAGTCACTCGGGTGGAGTAAGTTATCTTCTCACTCCTTTAAAGGCTTTCTGTTGAAGCTGGACCCTCATTACATCTTCCCATCACAGACCCTAATCCATTGTGATCCCTCATACAAACTGGTAGTTAAACAAAGCAGTCAGAGCCATTTCTGCACTTTGTGGATATGCAGACACTTGCAGACAGAGAGATGCCCCCTCACAAGAATCAGGCTTCTCAGGGTGATGGATGGCTCTGCGATACCTGTTCTTGGTCAGTGGTGGAGGCAGCAGCTTGAAATCCACAGGTCCCTTTGGAAAGGGTCTCCAAATAGCAGATTCCTTGAGCCTACTTTTAGGGAGCCATCTGGAGGTAGGGATCCAACACCTTGCTGAAGACACTTCCCAGTAGAGGTGTTGTCTTTAGGCCTTTTCCAGTGATATTTACATTATCTCTGAGGATAGGAGGATATCTGAGAACCTCTCCGGGTCCTTGTGCCATATTTTGCCCACGATCCTGGATTTGTATTTGGGAGAACACAACCAGGAGGGCCACTGACACATTCTACCTCTGTTTTTGGCACAGTGGGGACCATGCCTGTACACCAGATCCCATTTGGTCTCTCCAGTTCTGCACAGGCACTAACAAGTGAGAGGGAGTCCAGCACAGGGACAAGAAGATGGTCAGGGGCTGGAGTGTGTGGCAGAAAAGGAGATGGTGGGAGGGCAAGGTTTGTTCAGGGTAGACCAGAGAAGTCCAAGGAGGATCTTCATGCTGTGCACAACTCCCTTGTGGAGGGCACAGAGCAGTTGGATTTTCTTGGAGGGTCATACAAATGGCGTGTGAGGCAATAGTGAGAGAAAAAGAAATGAACAATGGGAAATGCTGCTTAGATGTTAAGAACCAATCTTTTTCTCTATGAGCATGACCAAACTCTGGCACAGGATCCAGAGAGATTCTCAGATCTCCATCCTCGGCGATAACCCAAAGTTCACTGGAAAAGGCCCTAAGGACCTGCCTGCTGGGACCTGCCTTCAGCAGGATCCCCTGCTGCAACTTCAAGGAATCTACTCTTCTGAAAAAGGGTCTACAGGCTCTTTGCTTTTAAAAGCCCTCAGGAAGGTTTCTTGATCTGTGATAAGATAGAGATGATATGTCAGAAAAGAGCAAACATATTCTTAACACGTCTTTCCACCAGAGGGCTTGAGACGAGACATTGGTTCCTACTAGGTTCCTAAACCACGGGTCAGGCCAGGTAGAAAATCTGAGGAAGTTTCTTCAAATCCTATGAATTATGCCCAGCTTTCTTTCATCTGACCCTGAGGAAAGCCATTTCTGTTTTGCACCTTACTTATGCTTTGGTGTTTTCCATTACACCTCCAAGTAGTGTTTCTCCCCTGGGTATAGTTCTTGGCACCTGCCTCTCTTTGGGACCTGTAGAGCCCTGGCATCCTGCATCTCCCACACTTTTGACCCTGGGTGTCTCAGGACAAGCCCACACACTGCATCCCTCTGTCCAGGCTTCTGTATGGAGCCTGTAAGGCACTGCTGTGCCTCAGGAGCTGAATTTTGACTTGTTCACAAGTTGGTGAGATGACCATCTCCCCACTCCTCTACTGCTGAAGCTTCCAACAACCAACATTCCTCTTTCCATAGTGTTTGCACACTCCTGGAGCAAATCTTGCAGAAGGGAGACTGCATCCCTCTTGAAGCTTTCAGATATGTAGCATTGCAGACACTGAAAAGCAAAGCACGCCTTTCCTCCTTTCTTTGGGTTGCCTATTCAGCCTCTAGCATCCTGACTTTGGCACAGGAAGGCGTACTCTGCACCCTGGGGTCTCTATCCGTTCTCTCTCCTGTCTCCTCTGTGTCTGCTCAGTCTGCTCGATGCACTAGGGTCATGGGAAGTATTGGTTTAGGGAGCTCCCCTGAAGCCATGAGAAGCTGCAGAGCTGAGGGCCTGATGGAGGAAGTCTAGGACGTGGATGTTTCCCCTTCCCCCTCCTGCTCCCATCTTAAGGGTCCAGGAGGGTCCAGTGCTTTTGGTGTTGGGGATTGAGTTTCCTTTGACAGCCCCAAGTCCTTCTTTGGGTTGCTCTGAGCAGCCAGGAAAATCCCTCTTCTCTAGGGTCTTGCATCAGGCCCTTTTCCCTACTTTTGTAAGGAAGCGCGGGCAGGTCTGGGATCTCCAAAGCAGCAAGGCCCACATCATGACCCAGGACCGCCAGGAGCTGTATGGCTCTCCCATTCCCACATGTCCTGCTTAAACTGACAATTTCTAACACCATCTTTACAGGTCATTGTAGAACCGCAGTATTGTGACTCCCTCTGTTACTCTTTGCTCACTCCAGGACCCAGCTGCTGGTTTGCACTTCAGGGATTTAAAGGTTGCTCTGTCTTTCAGGAAGGCTGTCCCTTATAGAAAGGGAACCTCGCTGTTAACATGTTGGACTTAGCCTACACTCAAAGAGCACAATTATTATTTATGAAATTATTTCATGCTTTATTTCTCTTTCTTTGCAGTTAAGAAAAATCCTGTGTTTATTTGCAGCTGGTTCTTTAAGGAACTCTCTAAGGAAAGCAGTTGGGAGTTGCAGCAGATGAGCTCTAACTTTCAGTTGCTAATTTCAGTAGAACAGAGAAGCTTCTAACAAGAGTGATGGAAGTCCCAGGTGGCTGATGTGAGAAATGGCAGGTTGGGGAAGGGAAGGAAGAGTGTCCATACAGTGCTTGAGCTCTGGGACATTGGTTCTCCCAGATGTCCAGAATTCATTGGGAGTCATTCTGGATTGATTCCAATTCCAGAATATTGCTGTCAATTACTCTGAAAGCTGAATGTTAATAGTAACAATAAAAACCTGTAAAATCAGAAATACTTGTATATTATTGATGTCTCCACCTTTCAGCTACAGTCCCCAAACCTCTCCAATTAGTCATGCAAGCCTAGACAAAAATTGCAGGGAGGGACATGGTTTGTGAGAGCTTTTTGCATTTTAATGAGCCCCATGGTATATTTCATGCTGAATCCATGAACCTCAGTTACTGAGAGGAGAATTCAGAGTCAAGATCAACCCACAACATTTTGTTGAGTTTTAATGGGTCCCACTGATAGTTGTTAGCAATAAAGTGTCTCCAGGGACTGATTAGAGCAGAACATTGTCATCACTGATAACGGGTAGGCAGAGGAAACGTGCAGGTGGCTCTGATGCCACATTAACCCTTGAGGTGTTTTATCAGTCGAAATGTCCAAGCTTGGCCCCTGCGCTTCTGGGAAAGGAGATCCTTTCTCCCACATGTTTTCCAGGTCCTCTTGGGGACAGTGTGTGGGTGGGGGTGTGCAGTGCTCAGTGCAGGACAATGATATGACACCTTTCGGGGTGTCAGCAAGAGGGACACTGAGGCCCAGTGTCTCCTGACAGGCCTTGGTGGCAGGGACAACAACCATAGCCAAGAAGATGCTGACCTGCTCTGGTGTCTTTGAGCCTTGGCAGTGCCTTTGTCTGTCTCCAGCAGAGCCTGTCCTGTGCTGTCTCATGCCTGCAGCTGCGTCCATGCAGCCTGTAGACACCCACCCTGCTTCCCCACTTTGCATGGGATCTCCTTCCCTTCACTGTTGTCTCTGCATCCCCACTGGCTGTTCCTTCCCAAAGCCATGGGATGATCCTTGGCTCCTCCTGGGTGTCCTGTTGCACCACAGCACCAGCCTTCAGGTGTCATTTCTTCATCCTGATGTCCAGTCTGAAATTCTCTAAACTGGGGATTTTTGGGGTTGATTTGGCTATTCATACTGCCTCCCACTAGCAAGTAAAGCTCCTGGCAGAACCACAGTGTGGGGAAGAATATAACCTTGTCTGTCAGGACAGATAGAAACTTGAGGAACTGAGGACAGGGCTGAGGAGAAGGGCCTTGGTGCTACGAGGGATGCCGTATGAGGCAGTGGTGCATGGCCATGTGAATAATGCCAGCTGCCTGTGGGGCTGCATTAGTAGTAGCATGGCTAACCAGAGGAGGGGAGCTGTTATCTGTCTCCAAGGGGGATTTTTCCTGAAGGCAGTGGTGGCACTCAACTTTGGGGGAGCATGTATGAAACCCAGGTGTCCTAGGTGGTTGCCAACTAATTCGAAGGGCCTGATTTTCCTGTTGGTTCCCTCTCAAATATGCTAGGAGTGTGGTGGTTTTGCTGGACACCTCAGACATCTGACACGGCCGAGTAGACCTGTTTTCCTTGCATGAAATCAAGTGTTTGCATAGAATCATGCAAGCTCTTTGCAATGGACATGGATCTCCTCATTGCTCTGTCAGAACAAGTGGACATTTGCACCTGTCTTGGAGCAGCTCTGTCCAACGTGGACTGCCTCCCCCTTGGAAAAAGTCCAAAGGGGCGAGTGTGTGTGCACAGCTGATTCACTTCTCCCAGTGACTGCAGTGGGAGCTCAGAAAACCAGCTCCCATACAGGCAGCTGTTTTGTGCACCCCAGCAGCTGGACAAAGGGAATCCTCCTCTGAGTTTGTGGAGTGCACAAGAGCAAACTGAATCCTCCTGCGCTCCTGGAGCTTCTCAATGGGCATTAGCTGTACTGCTGAACTGCTCTGAATCACCTCCTGAAGCATGAGGGTGTTAACTCCCTTCTTGCCCCTGTGCAAGTGTTCTGAGTTCTTATGGGATGGAAGCAGAGGCTTCAACAGCAGGACATGTCCACTCTCCTAGACAACCATCCTCTGATGAGGCCAGCTGCATGCTGGATTCGTTCCACGGACTCTCTCTCTTCACATCAGTGGACCTTTGCCAGGGATGACCTTGCTGCCTTGCAGGAACTGTCAGCCTTGGAGCCCCAGAAATGCCTGGAGGCTGCACAGGGGACAGAAAACGTCCCATCTGCAGCTGGGTCCCTGCTCCTGAGCTGGGCCTGGCTCCTGGGACTGCGGGAGCCCATGGCAACCTGGCAGGCACTGCAGAGACAGCTCTGCCCAGGAGCAGCTCCTCATAAAGGAGCAGCAAGACTCAGGGCACTGCCCGCAGGCACCAGGCTGGGATGAGTCGCTCATAAGTGAAAGACAGTTGGGAATGGGAGGACGGCTGAGCTCACTGCAGGCAGAAACCTCCCCAGCCCTTGACACGGTAAGTCTCTGGCTGCAGGGCTACACTGCTGCCGTTCCTGGAGGGATCTTCTGAACCTGGCGCCTTCAGCAGCTGATTGGGTTTGTCAGGGTGGCTCTCCCAGCTTCTCCTGTTTGGAGCTGGTCGTGCTTTAGAGCAGGGACTCCCAGCCACACATTCAGAGGGATCACGGCTGCCTTCGCCCACCCCTCTGCTTGCAGACACAGCCAACATCCCCTCCCCAGCCTCAGAAAGGTTTGTCTCACCTGCTCTTTTGCACCTGCAAGCACGGAGGTGCCCTGGGCAGGGTCCTGCCCCTGGCAGGTGTCTACAGGGCAGAGCTGAGCACCCAGCGGGTGAGATGGGGTCTGGAACATGGACAGGGCAGAGATGTGGAGACAGAGAAGCAGCTCCTGCAGGGACGGCTCCAGACAATGGAATCATGGTGAGAGGAAAGTGCCTCCTGCAGCGCCCCTTCCCACCAGCACAGCCCTCTGCACTCCAGGCCATGGGGGCCAGGGCAGGAGTTGTCCCAGAGCAGCCAGATGTCCAGGAGAGGAGACACATCTGAGTGCCCCTCTCTCCCTGCCAGGCCTTGCCTCCCTTGGCACAGCTATCATGGTGTTACTCCATGATCCCACCTGCCCACGTTGCCCTTCTCCTTCCCTTGGACTCTGTGGGCAGGGGGTTTCTGATGCAGGTCAGACACTGGCCCTGTGGGTCCTGCCATGTAGATGGGTCCTGGACTGTGAGGTGCCCAAGTGCCCTCTAAGCTGTGGGGCTCAGGGCAGTGCAGTTGGAGGAGCTTGGAATCAGCCACCTCTCTCATCAGGGCACCCCATCCTCAGGATGTCCTGCCATCTCCCTGGGTGCCTGTCTGGGCTGCAAGCTGCCCTCCGGAAGAGCTCAGCTCCCCCGTTACTGCAGGTGCTGTCTGGGTGCCCCAGGGAGAAGCCTCCTGGAATCTGAGGTCACAGAATCACTGCAGGGAGGTGGATGTGGGCAGCTGGCAGGAGCCCAAGGTGTTGCTGGCTCCAAGGGGAGGGTGGAAACCTGCCTGACATCCCCTCCAGAAGAGTGCTGGTGGACATGATGTAAAGGAATCCTCTGCTCTCCATGGGGTCATTTAATTGAGGGGTAACATGAGTGCAAGCATCCTAGAGCTCCAAGGTGACAGCACAGGGCAATTGGGACCAATGCAGATGGAGAGGCCAGCTCTGCTCCCCCAGCATCGAGGCCAAGAGCTGAAGCCATAGAGCTCAAGGATGGTCCTCCTAAAATGGGGGGGGAGGCAATGAGTGTGTGTTTGGGTAAGGATATGAGAAAGTTTTGCTCAGAGAAGTTTTCTCTAACTTGTCCATGTCTTTTCTTCCTCAGATATTGCCCCTATGCTGCAAAGGAACAAATGTCCAACAGCAGCTCATTCAACGAGTTCCTCCTCCTGCCATTCTCAGACACGCGGGAGCTGCAGTTCTTGCACTTCTCGCTCTTCCTGGCCATCTACCTGGCTGCCCTCCTGGCCAACGGCCTCATCATCACAGCCGTAGCCTGCGACTGCCACCTCCACACCCCCATGTACTTCTTCCTCCTCAACCTCTCCCTCCTTGACCTTGGCTCCATTTCCACCACTGTCCCCAAATCCATGGCCAATTCCTTCTGGGACACCAGGGCCATTTCTTACTTGGGATGTGCTGCACAGGTCTTTATGTTTGTCTTTTTCATGTCAGCAGAGTATTCTCTCCTCACAGTCATGGCCTATGACCGCTACGTGGCCATCTGCAGACCCCTGCACTATGGGACCCTCCTGGGCAGCAGAGCTTGTGTCAAAATGGCAGCAGCTGCCTGGGCTAGTAGCTTTCTCTATGCTCTCCTGCACACTGGGAACACATTTTCCCTGCCCCTCTGCCATGGCAATGTGGTGGAGCAGTTCTTCTGTGAGATCCCCCAGATCTTCAAGCTCTCCTGCTCAGATTCCTACCTCAGGGAAGCTGGGTTTCTTGGGGTTAGCATCTGCTTAGTCTTTGGGTGTTTCATTTTCATTGTGGTGTCCTATGTGCAGATCTTCAGAGCTGTGCTGAGGATCCCGTCAGAGTTGGGCCGGCACAAAGCCTTTTCCATGTGCCTCCCGCACCTGGCCGTGGTCTTTATGGTTGTCAGCACAGCAATGTTTGCCTACCTGAAGCCCCCCTCCATTTCCACCCCATTTCTGGATCTGGTTGTAGCTGTTCTGTACTCAGTTCTGCCTCCAGCACTGAACCCTCTCATATATAGCATGAGGAACAAGGATCTCAGGGATGCACTGAAAAAAATGATTCAATTGGTAATATTTCAGCAGCAGTAAGCTGCCCAACCTCCTATTCAAGTAATATCTAATTTCTCTCAGACAACTCCTGTGATTTCGGCATTCTTTCTTTAATAATGAGGTTTGTGCACAAGTTTCTGAATTCATCCCACTTCTCCAGAGGTGTTAACCACGTCTTTCTGACACAGAGGTCTTCTTTAAATGTGTCTATCATTGTGTCAGAGCTGTTGTTCCCCTAATTAAAGGGTATGTTTTCAGTGCATCTTGTGGACTAGGCTCTTCTTCCAAAGCTGGTGCCAAGAATTCCTCCATGACGTTCAGCCTGAAAGATGCTTGTTGCTTTTCTGGGGCTCTTCATGGGCCCAAGGCAATGATCTCCTGGGGGGATATGTTAGGGAATAAGGACTGGATTGAGTTCTCACTTGTGAGTGCTGGGTGCTCCTGATAGTGATGAATGGCCAAGTAGTATCTGCCTGGGACTGTCCCCCGTATGGTGGCCTATGACCACATTGGAGACCTTGCAGGCACAGGGAAAGGAGCTTCAAGAGCCGCCCATGATAGCTTATACCTGAAGTCATGGTCTGGATTTAGGGACACATGAACACAGCCTGAGCCATTTTATCTGCCCTGTGGTTGCTCAGAGCATCATTCACAGATAGAAGCCCCTTGATATGGTGTTCTCAGGTACAATGATGCCTGTCCAGCTGGGTCTGTGTCCAACCATGAGCACAACAACTGCAGAGTCACCCTGTGACCCCAGAGCACCACAGCCCACTCACTCAGCAGAGCAGCACCAGCATCTCGGGGTCCTGCAGGGAGCACCGGGGAGGCTCCAGGACCTTCCAGGGAGACCATAACTAAGGAATTAACCTGGGGAAGGGTTTTCCAGGGAGCAGGGATATCCCTGGGGAAGGGGAAAAGGAGCAATTGTGCTCTTAGAAGGAGGAATAAATGGGGAAAAGAAATATGTTTCTGTGCATGTCAGCTAGGGGCTGGCTGCTGTGTCCCTGGCAGCAGGAGGTGCCAGCAGAGCCCCAGGACAGGGAGCCTTGTGCTGTGCTGGAGAGAGGGTCTGGCATGGGGGCTGCAGGCAGCCTGGGGTAGAGAAGCTCTGGGATACAGGCACGAGAGGCACAGAGTGTCCCTGTCCTCTGTGTCCGTATGGGGGCCAGTTCCAGCTTGGAGCCTGATGGGGCACCTGACACACACGGCCCTGTCCCCTGGAGCTGCTGTGCCCACAGTGGGGCTGGGCTGTGGGGTGAGTGCCCTGCGGGGGGCACTGCTGTGGGGCCACCCCCAGCCTGGTCTACTCTGCTGGGTGGGCTGGGAGAGGGCAGGGCAGATGGGGAGAGCTGGAGAGGGGCTGGGCTGGGCTGGAGAGGGTCCGGAGAGGAAAAGGACGTTTGGGGAGCTGGGTTGCATGGTCCTTGGTTGCATGGCCTGACTGTGAACGGGCCGCAGGGCATTTGTCACGGATTGGTCTCTCACTTTGGCCATTTCCAGCACTCGTCCAACATTGGACATTTGCAGGGCTCAGCAGGGGCAGGAGGGCTGTGGTGGGCTGAGACACCAAGGGTTGTTGCTGGGTCCATACTGGGGAGACCTTTCCCCATCCTGGAGTGCACCCTGCCCCATGCGGTGCCTGCACATCAGGACCGTGGGACACTTGTAGTTCCTTCAGGATCTGAGGCTGCCCTTTTGGTCTGTTTCCTGAAGCAAGAGCCATGCAGAGACGCAGCAGAAGTAGGGCCTCTTCTTTGGGGGAAGCTGAAGAGAGGGCTAAAGCAGTGAAGCAGGACTGGGGCAAGCGTGTACGTGAGGGCTGGTCCCTGCAGGTGGTCATTAGCCGCAATGAGCCAGGCTGTTGGGCGCACTCAGCTGCTCTCCGTGTGCCGCACGACTCCCGCTGGGCCTGGCACTGCTGCCTTCCGGCTCATCTGCCAACAACCTCCTTGGCTTCTTCCTTGCTTGTCCCGCTTTGCCAGGCACCGTACACTCATTCCCAACTCTGTGAGGGAGCAAGATATTCCACAGCCTGGCATTGGAATGGATACACGTTACTGGATAAGAACCATTGTTCCTTTGCAGGCCTGGCCTTGGAGGCTCCCGTCCTTCCAGTCCTTTCCGTCCTTTCCTTTCTTTCTGAAAGATTTTGGCAAATTTTTGGCGGGACACTGTCTTGACCAGATCACCTGGCTCTCAGTAATTGGGATATCTTTATCAACCATGAGATTTCATCTGTGTAAAAGCTGTGAATTCAGAGCCACTGAAGGAGGAGAGGGAGGACCTATTCAAATATTTGTGACAGTTCACACCGCAGTAAAGGTAGAGGATATTGAGCAGTGGGTTTCTTACACAAGGGCAAAAGCCTTACCTGGATATTATGGTGAGCCAGCTAGGGAACCCGTGCATGTGATATGGAGCAGAACTACATACTAATACTAGATATGGCAGTATGGAAGAATGTGAGCTGCGTAAATCTGGCATAATTATATTAAGCTGAGACTTTAAGGGAATCCAAAATAGTTTTGAGATATGGTGGCTGGAGGGATCAAAGCTGGAATACTGTTTCCATGCAGGGTGGACAAATCCTTCCCTTAATTCAAACGAAGGACCAGACCATAAGTATCACTACCATCTGGGAATATACTTTAGGGGGATAAAAGGAGTATGGTGTATAGCCCAGCATAGATCTCCGGAGGAATGTTGTATCTCTCTTAGGGTGAGGCGGCTAAGAATTGAAGCTACTTGTATTAAATGTGTATATTGGACTCGGGATGATACAGGAGGTCCCTGCCATTATGCTCACCATGGATGTTGCTCTTTTGGAGGAGACTTTTACTTGAAAAACTTACTTGGCAGATAGAAACATCAGCGAAGGCCACAGAGAAAGGATATTTGCTAGTAAATAAGCAGGTCCATGCAAACACAAGGATGATGCTTCAAAATCGTCTCACCCTAGATCTTTTACCAGCTAAAAGCAGGGAGTCTGTGGGTATCTGAAATTAAAATCACATCACTGTTGTTTTTACAGATCTAATGTCAAATAAAACAGATAGATAGAAAAAGTTGCCCAATAAGGCCGGGATCTTAGGAAAGGGATGGAAATAACTTTGTTAAATAAACTTTTAAGTGAAATAGGAGAAATTTCCCTCAGTGGAGGACTGTCATCTTTGCTAGGGACCATTCTAATTTTAGTAATTTTGATAATCATAACTTGTGTAATAGTTCTGTGTTGTCCATCAGTCATGGTATGCTGTTTTCACTGGTGCTGCAGAAGGAACCAAAAGTATTACCAGCATTATCCAGTCTAGGTGAGACTCTCCAAGAGATCTTCCTTTGGAAGTCCCCAGGAGGGGAACTGTTATGAGAAGCCTCAGACAAGAATGCATCCAAGGACATAATTTCCGCTGCTATTGCTGGAACCTCGTGAGCACATGCAGACAAAAAAGCTAACACTGTTTGAAGATGAAGAAAGGAGCGTCGAATTTTCAAGAAACTATCTGAAACCGGGCAATGACGTCAGAGTTCATAGAAAGGACAGAGAAAGCGACCACCAGCTGTCTTAAAAGAACACCCGGGACCACCAAAGGGACAGAGGGCACAGGCATGTGAGAATGGGGCATATTATAATTAGCTCCAGAAAATAGAATGATTGTGTAAGATCATTCCGGGAAAATTCATGCACATGTGGATAATCTAGAAATATTAGCTTTGGTTAAGTCACCTTATGGTGTGTGTGCTGGGAGAAGAGATCCCCCTTGCACCCAGCACTACAAATAAATGATTCCTGCATCTTAACGCTACCTTGGTGTTAAGGAGTTCATTATTCCGACTTTTCAGTAATATGTCAAACAGGGTTGAATTAAAAAATGAAATCAGAACAGCAGCTTGTCGTATCTCTTCAGTCACAACATGACTACTCGACATTTAGCAGAAAAACTAGTACCAATTTATGTAATTAAACGGTGAAATTAGAAAGTTCTCAAATAAGAGTCATAATGACGAGTACCAGTAGACTGCTAATTAGAAAAAAACTGATGTATTTACACAAAAGTGCAAATATTATATGCAGGAGAAGCTCTCAGATGGGACTCACTGCTTGTACCTAGTAAATGCTAGCATATTTCTTCCCGAATGTGCAGGTGTCTCTCATCTTTGCAAGGAATTATCTTAGTGCAGGGTCCCAGGTTAAGGGGAGGTGAGGGATTCTCACAGTCCAGCCCCAGGAGTTGGTCAGGTGTCATTCCTGATCCCAGCTCAGCTTATCAGTGCTAGGCCCTGTCATTTATACCACTAGGAGGAAGAAGACATGGCTGTGATACAGTGATCCTCATAAGGTGATCCTTCCGGAATCTGCAGGCAAGTTGCATTAGATTCTCCTCTCCTTGCATCATGAGTGAGTGGAGTTGTGCACTGTCAGTGGGTGCCTCCACAAGTCTATCGAGTTCCTTATTTGAGCAGTCCTTGAGAAGGACTCGCTCATTCCATATGTATTAGTGGATGGAGGAATTTGAGTAAGGGAGATGAATTACCCTAGGCTTGAGGAGAAAAGTAGGTTACTGACAGAGATTTTGTGTGGAATGTGTGTGCGTGTTGGGGACAGCTTTTTAGAAGGGCAATGCTGCTAGGGGAAATGCGTGAGTAGCCATGGTGCCTGTGCTGAGGAGGGATGAAAGGAAGCAGGGGCAATATTTGGGGGCTTCCCTAAGCATGCAGTGGCTAGTGATGTTAGCTCTGAGCCCAGTATTTTGTGGAGGGGAAAGAGCAGGGTGACCAAGGTGTGAGAAGTGTGGTGTAGCTGAATGACATTCTAAGTAGCAAGGGATAAGCAGACATGGTATAAGGGTCAGAAGGAGAAAGAGAGAAGAATGAAAGAAAGGAGAGATATGGATCTGGGCTGCCTTAGCAAATATGAGGCAGTCTTGGTGTGTCAGTTCACAGGCCTATGATCCCTGATTCTTTGGGGAGGTATCTGAGTCATGTATCATTGCTAGTGGAAATGTAGGATTAGCAATATGCTAGACTCTCTCCATTGGTTCTATGTGTCTCCGAGGAGGAGCCCAGCAACTATCCCTATCCCTACCAAGCAATCTCCAATACTCCAGACGGGCCATGTGCGGGTGAGGTCCTCCCCTCATGTACCCAGCCTGTCATCCCAGCTTCCCATCCCATCATGGATGGGCACTTGCCTTCAGGAGCTTCCTCTGCTCCCATCTCTCCGGCCTGTCCAGGGCTCTCAGAAGGGCAGCCCAGAGCTCTGCTGTAGCAGCCATTCCTCCCACTTGTGCATCACCAGCCAACATGCAGAGGGAGCCCTCTGTGCCTTCATCACTGTCAGTGCTGAGCAGGCTGAACAAGAGTGCACCCAGTCCCGAGCCCTGGGCATGGCGCTATCCTCAGGCTGCTCAAAAGTCTCTGAGCTCTGCCCAGTTCAGTCCCTTCTCAATGCACCTCACTGCCTCATCTAACCCACACTGCCTGCGCTTACCGAGGAGGCTGTGATGGGAGACAGTATCAAAGGGCTTGCTGAAGTCGAGGGAGACAATATCCACTGTTCTCCCCTCATGTCCCCAACCAGGCATTGACCTCCCCATCACACCATGACGTCTGCCAACAACCTCCTTGTCTTCTTCCTTGCTTGTCCTGTTTTGTCAGGAACCATACACTTAGTCCCTACAGGAGCAATAAATTCCACAGCCTGGCACTGGAATGGATACACATTGCTGGAAAAGAACCATTGCTCCTTTGCAGGCCTGGCCTTGGAGGCTCCCATCCTTTCCAGAGAGCAATGCCTGCTCTCCTGACGATGAGCTTGTCCTCTCCTGGCACTGCTTGAGTGCAGGCATTTAGAAGGGGAGCACCTGAGTGTGGAGCAGAGCTGCAGTCCCTGCTGCCTGTGGGATTGAATACTCTTTGGTTCAGTGATGTCCTACATTACTTTTCTCTGCCACAGTTTTCTCCCAGGGAACAACCCTTGGAGGAAATAAAAGAAGAAAAAAGGTAGGAAAAAACAGAATAAAACAAATAAAAAGAATTGGAATGAAAACAAAGAGGAAAAGATAGTAAAAATAAAGAAGAGGAAAAGAAAAAAAAGGAAAGGTAAAGAAGAAAAAAATGTAAAGAAAAGAAAAAAGAAGAGTAGAAAAAGAGAAAAAGAAGAATTGAAAAGACTAAAAAAAGAAAAGGGGGGGAAAATGGTCTCTGGCATCCCAAGGGCCACGTGTGAAGGGAAATCCTAGAGGGAAACTTTGCTGGCCCTCGCTTGCCCCTAGGGTCTGAAATCTTAGGGCTACACACACATGTGCAACGGGGATGATTTTTGTGCCTGACCTCACTTGGAAACAACACAACACAAAAAAGAATGATACAGGAATATATATTTAAACAACAACAAAAATAACAATATTATAAACAATAACAAGAAAAATAAAAACAATATAACCAATAATAACAACAATAAAACCAACAACAATATTAACAACAATAAAAGCTAATATAAAAGTGTATACAGAAAAATCCAAATTAGAAGTTACTGCTGGCGTCCGTTCGCCCAGCGCTTCCAGGCAGCAGCCAGGGTGAAGGGGAGCTTGGCCTGCAAGGGAAAAGGAGGCGTGAGCAGGGCCGAGGAGCGGCTCGGGGGCTCCCGTGGAGCAGAGGCTCTTTGGCGGCTGCGCGGGCTCTTTGGCAGCAGCGCTGCCGTCATTGGTGCCCTGGCAGAGGCTTGGCGTGGCCAGCGCAGCCCAGAGGCCGGCAGAGGGGCTGAGGCAGCAGGTGCCCAGGCCTTGGGCGCTCCTGCGCCCTGTGCAGCTCTGCCCCGGCGCCGCGGCCCGCCAGAGCGCCCGCACACCTGGGCCAGGCTCCCGCGTGGCTGCTCCCCAAAGGCAGCGCGGAGCAGCGCCAAGGGGCCGGGCACAGCCCCAGCTCTGCCCGTGCAGCCGGCAGCAGGGGCCATACCTGGGGGCTGCAGCCGGAGCTCTCCCACTCCATGGGCTCCTCCTGGCTGCAGCCGACCAGGCCGCTGCTCCCCACCATCTGGAAGAGAGCAGGAGACCTTGGTGGGGATGGTGCCTGGGGAAGAGAAAGGACACGCGCGTTCAGGGGCTGTACCTGGCTGCTGCCATAGCTCAGCCATTCCATTGGCTCAGGAAGGTCCCCTGAAGGCCCTCCATCTGTGCATGGAGCCTGTAAGAGAGAAGGAGGTGTTTGCAGGGAAGGTACCAGAACCCAAGGATCCTGGCCCCAGGGCCCCCGTTTCTGCAGAGGGAAGCAGGAAAGTGGGAAGGGGCGAGAATGAGCTCCAGCTCTCCCCATGCAGCCGGGGCAATACCTGAATGCCACAGCTGGAGATCTCCCACTCCATTGGCTCTTCATCCTGGCTGCATCCAGCCAGGGTGTGGGTGCTTGGAGTCTGGAAGAGAACAGGAGAGCTTGTGGGGACGGTCATGGTGGCAGCGCTGGCTCTGTGAGCGGGGCCTCGTGTCCCCTGCATGTGCGGGGCAGGCGGTGCACAGAGCCAGGGCACCAGGCTCAGGCAGCAGCCCCCGAGGCCTTGGCCGCTCCTGGCCCTGGCGCAGCTCTGCCCCAGCACCCAGGCCTGCCAGAGCTCCCTGCCACCTCTGCCACCAGCCCTGCGGCTGCTCTCGCTGAGCCAAGCGCCAGCCGTCCCCACGCAGCCTCTGCCTGCACGCACAGTACCTGTCCGCTGCAGCCATAGCTCTCCCAATCCATTTCCTCCACTCCAAAATTATCCATTTTTCTTTAGTCTCCAGTGACTGCAAGAGAAAAGGAGTCATTGGCATTTGCAGCGCTGAGAGCAGGGGTCTCTGTGTGAGCAGATGTGAACGCCAAGTGTCGCGCGGTGGCTTTGGGGCCTCCCCTGGGAGGCATCGCGCAGGCTGCCCTGCAGCCCCGCAGCTCCCCTTCATCTCATGGGCACCACGGGTGGCCCCTGGTGCTGCGCGGCCCTGCTGCTCACCTGGCCTTGCTGCTGCGTGGCCAGCACTGGGGCCACTGTGAGGCGCAGCCCTGGGAAGCATCCGTGTTCCCGTGGCGATAACTGCCCCTCTGGGATGTTCCACTGCTCTGTGGGGGAGGAGGGCAGCGGCAGGGGCCAGGGGGGTCGCCGTGAGGAAGGGTCTGCGTGTGCTGGACTCCCCCTGGCACTGCTGAGCCTGGCGGCAGAGAGCAGTGCGTGGCCTTGGGCTTGCTGGGTGCCAAGGAGGGCTCCTCACGCAGCCCCCTTGCCTGCGCACATGACGCCTGCAGAGCCCAGGCATGTGCAGTGCCCCCGGCGGCAGGAAAGGCGCGGGGAAGCCCTTGCCCCACGCAGGCTGCTTGCAGAGAAGCTGCGGCTCCTCTGCCTCGTGACATGGGTGCAAGGGGCCTTGTGAGCAACGTGTTTATTCTCTGATCAGGCACTGCCCTCACTCAGCACCCGCCTTGCTCTGGCTTGTCCGTCAGCAGCTTTACACATGTGGGTCTCCACTCGGCCCCTCTCTGGAAAGCGGTGTTTGGAGGTGCAGGAGAGACGAGCTGCCTGGAATCATGCTGAGCCATGGAGAGGAAGAGTCTTGCCTGCTTCCTCGTTTTGCCTTAGGCACAGTCGAGGATATACAGAGAAGGTGACTTTCCCAGTGCTGGAGAAGCTGCTATTGACTGCAGTGATGAACTGAAATTCTTAAAAACAGCCAGGAATACTTGGTGGTAAAAGCTGGCCCATGAAACAAGCTTCTCGTTCCCATCATCTCCTGTAACATCCTTCTAGGGATGCTGGGAAGCTCAGGCAGTTTGGTGTGGTTAAGTGCAGAGCATGTGGATCAAGAACTGGCTGGATGGCCAAGCTTCAAGAGTTGTTATCAATGGTGCTGAATCTAGTTGCAGGCCTCTGACCAGTGGTATTTCACCAGGAAGAGTGGAATTAAAGGCAGGGCAATCAGAGGATGAGATCTAAGTGCTATCATTCAAAGAGTGTTTGACATATATCTTGTTGTACCTAAGCTGTATACTCTTAAAATCAAAATTGTGTTAAGCCTCTCTCTTACACTTTTGGATTTAAAAGACACTTTCTTTTGTATCCTATGGGAAGAACAAAGTCATAAGCTGCTCACTTTTGAATGGGGAAGGCCCACAACAGGGCGCAAATGCACCAAAATGAATGGAAAATCTACAAAAAGCACCATGTTGTGAACAAAGAACAAAGAACCAAGGACCATGAACTGTAAATACGTCACCTCAGAAAGCTGATTTGCTTGCTTTCACACAGACTCTGGAGTTACCTGAGGAAAGTGGGCCAATATCTATGTGACTTGAAATATACCTTTGGGGTAATACATGCACTTGTGGCCATTTAGAAGGAAAGGAGCAATGTAACCAGAGGAAATCAGAAAGTGGATGAAGCTGCAAAAAGAGGTCCCAGGCCACCACCAACTCACAAGGGCTCTGCTGAGGACATGCACACCTGGCCCCAGGGCACAACTGCCCATGGCGCTCATTGCGCTATCAAGGAACACGTCTCAATCATGGAAGACAAAACTTTCTTGAGTCCATCGGGCTGTAAGGGCAGGAGGGGAGCAGGGAAGAAAGAGCAAGGCGTTCAAGGCTGCTTGCAGGGTTGGAAGCAGAGCCCCAAGTGCAGCCCGGCCTCTGGGCAGGCAGCCGCCAGCAGCACCATGGGGCTGCTTGAGGAGCCCTCCTTGGCACCCAGCAAGCCCAAGGCCACGCACTGCTCTCTGCCGCCAGGCTCAGCAGTGCCAGGGGGAGTCCAGCACACGCAGACTCTTCCTCACGGCAGCCCCCCCGGCCCTGCTGCTGCCTTCCTCCCCCCACGGAGCAGTGGAACATCCCAGAGGGGCAGTTATCGCCACGGGAACACGGATGCTTCCCAGGGCTGCGCCTCACAGTGGCCCCAGCGCTGGCCACGCAGCAGCAAGGCCAGGTGAGCAGCAGGGCCACGCAGCACCAGGGGCCACCCGTGGTGCCCATGAGATGCAGGGGAGCTGTGGGGCTCCAGGGCAGCCTGCGCGATGCCTCCCAGGGGAGGCCCCAAAGCCACCCCTGCTGTCAGGTCTGCAAATGCCAACGGCTCCTTTACTCTTGCAGTTGCTGGAGATTAACAAAAAATGGATAATTCAGTGGAAGCAATGGAGTGGGAGAGCTCGGTGCAGGTACTGTGCGCGCAGGCAGAGGCTGCACGGGGACGGCTGGCGTTTGGCTCTGCGAGAGCAGCTGCAGGGCTGGTGGCAGAGGTGGCAGGGAGCTCTGGCAGGCCTGGGTGCTGGGGCAGAGCTGCGCCAGGGCCAGGAGCGGCCAAGGCCTCGGGGGCTGCTGCCTGAGCCTGGCGCCCTGGCTCTGTGCACCGCCTGCCCCGCACATGCAGGGGACACGAGGCCCCGCTCACAGAGCCAGCGCTGCCACCATGACCGTCCCCACAAGCTCTCCTGCTCTCTTCCAGACTCCAAGCACCCACAGCCTGGCTGGATGCAGCCAGGATGAAGAGCCAATGGAGTGGGAGATCTCCAGCTGTGGCATTCAGGTATTGCCCCGGCTGCATGGGGAGAGCTGGAGCTCATACTGGCCCCTTCCCACTTTCCTGCTTCCCTCTGCAAGAAGGGGGGCCCTGGGGCCAGGATCCTTGGGTTCTGGTACCTTCCCTGCAAACACCTCTCTCTCTCTTACAGGCTCCACGCGCAGATGGGGGGCCTTCAGGGGACCTTCCTGAGCCGATGGAGTGGCTGAGCTATGGCAGCAGCCAGGTACAGCCCCCACAGCCCCTGGACGCGCTTGTCCTTTCTCTTCCCCACGCACCATCCCCACCAAGCTCTCCTGCTCTCTTCCAGATGATGGGGAGCAGTGGCCTGGTCGGCTGCAGTCAGGAGGAGCCCATGGATTGGGAGAGCTCCGGCTGCAGCCCCCAGGTCTGGTCCCTGCTGCCGGCTGCCCGGGCAGAGCTGGGGCTGTGCCCGGCCCCTTGGCGCTGCTCCGCACTGCCTTTGGGGAGCAGCCGCGCGGGAGCCTGGCCCAGGTGTGCGGGCGCTCTGGCGGGCCGCGGCGCCGGGGCAGAGCTGCACAGGGCGCAGGAGCGCCCAAGGCCTGGGCACCTGCTGCCTCAGCCCCTCTGCCGGCCTCTGGGCTGCGCTGGCCACGCCAAGCCTCTGCCAGGGCACCAATGACGGCAGCGCTGCTGCCAAAGAGCCCGTGCAGCCGCCAAAGAGCCTCTGCTCCACGGGAGCCCCCGAGCCACTCCTCGGCCCTGCTCACGCCTCCTTTTCCCTTGCAGGACAAGCTCCCCTTCACCCTGGCTGCTGCCGGGAAGCGCTGGGCCCAGGGAGGGCAGCAATGACTTCTTATGTGGATTTTTCTTTGGAGACTTTTATAGTAATATTTGTTATTGTTGATATTGTTGATATTATTGTTGTTAGTGTTATTGATATTGTTTTTATTGTTGTTGTTGTTAGTGTTTATTATTGTTATTGTTATTGTTTATTTATTATATTGTTATTGTTATTGTTTAAATATATATTCCTGTATCATTGCTTAAGTTTTATGTCGTGTTTCCAAAGAGCTCAAACACAAAAATCATCCCCATTGCAGATGTGTGTGTGTAGCCCTAAGATTCCAGCCCCTAGGGGCAAGGGAGGGCCAGCAAATTTTCCCTCTAGGAGTTCCCTTCACACGCGGCCCTGGGAATGGTACAATCCCTTTCCTATCTTTTTGCTTTTTCCTGTTCTTTTTCTTTTTTCTTCTTTTTCTCTTTTTTTCCTCTTCGCCATTTTTATTCCTTTTTGGTCTTTTTCTTCTTCCTCTTCTTCGCTTACTTTTTCTAATTCTTTTTCTTTTTCCTTTTCTTTTCCTGTGTGTTTCTGTTTCTTTTTTAATCTCTTTGTTTCTCTTCTCCTTTTGCCTTCTTTTTATCTTATTTTCCTTTTCTTTTATTCCTTTTCCTCTCACTGTTTTTTAAATTTTTTTTCCTTTTTCCTTTCTTTTCCTTTCCTTTTCCTTTTATTTACTCTCATACCTTGTTTTCCCCTCTTTATTTTATATTTATTTTGTTCAAGCTGTATCTGTGGGAGAAAACTGTGGCAGAGAAAAAGCAGGTAGGACATCACGGAGCCAAAGAGCATTCCCACAGGCAGCAGGGACTGCAGCTCTGCTCCACACTCAGGTGCTCCCCTTCTAAATGCCTCCACTCAAGCAGTGCCAGGAGAGGACAAGCTCATCCTCAGGAGAGCAGGCATTGCTCTCTGGAATGGAAGGGAGACTCCAAGGCCAGGCCTGCAAAGGAAAAATGGTTCTTTTGTAGCAATGTGTACCCATTCCAATGCCAGACTGTGGGATTTCTTGCTCCATTATGGAGTTGGGAATGAGTGGATGGTGCCTGGCAAAGCGGGACAAGCAAGGAAGAAGCCAAGGAGGTTGTTGGCAGATGAGCCGGAAGGCAGCAGTGCCAGGCCCAGCGGGAGTCGTGCGGCACACGGGGAGCAGCTGAGTGCGCCCAACAGCCTGGCTCATTGCGGCCAATGACCACCTACAGGGACCAGCCCTCACGCACACGCTCACCCCAGTCCTGCTTCGCTGCTTTAGCCCTCTCTTCTGCTTCTCCCAAAGAAGATGCCCTGCTTCTGCTGCATCTCGGCATGGCTCTTGCTTCAGGAAACAGACCAAAAGGGCAGCCTCAGATCCTGAAGGAACCACAAGTGTCCCACAGTCCTGCTGTGCAGGCACTTCATGGGGCAGGGTGCACTCCAGGATGGGGAAAGGTCTCCCCAGTATGGACCCAGCAACAACCTTTGGTGTCTCAGCCCACCACAGCCCTCCTGCTTGGGCAGCCACCCCCAGCGACCTGCCCCTGCTGAGTCCTGCAAATGTCCGATGTTGGACTAGTGCTGGAAATGGCCAAAGTGAGAGACCAGTCTGTGACAAATGCCCTGCAACCCCTTCACAGTCAGCCCATGCAACCAAGGACACCCAGCTCAGCAAACGTCCTTTTCCTCTCCGGACCCTCTGCAGCCCAGCCCAGCCCCTCTCCAGCTCTCCCCGCCTGCCCTGCCCTCTCCCAGCCCACCCAGCAGAGCAGACCAGGCTGGGGGTGGCCCCGCAGCAGTGCCCCCCGCAGGGCACTCACCCCACAGCCCCAGCCCCACTGTGGGCACAGCAGCTCCAGGGGACAGGGCCGTGTGTGTCAGGTGCCCCATCAGGCTCCAAGCTGGAACTGGCCCCCATACGGACACAGAGGACAGGGACACTCTGTGCCTCTTGTTCCTGTATCCCAGAGCTTCTCTACCCCAGGCTGCCTGTAGCCCCCATGCCAGCCCCTCTCTCCAGCACAGCACAAGGCTCCCTGCCCTGGGGCTCTGCTGGCACCTCCTGCTGCCAGGGACACAACAGCCAGCCCTTAGCTGACATGCACAGAAACATATTTCTTTTCCCCATTTATTCCTCCTTCTAAGAGCACAATTGCTCCTTTCCCCCTTCTCCAGGGATATCCCTGCTCCCTGGAAAACCCTTCCCCAGCTTAATTCCTTAGTTATGGTCTGCCTGGAAGCTCCTGGAGCCTCCCCGGTGCTCCCTGCAGGACCCTGAGATGCTGGTGCTGCTCTGCAGAGTGAGTGGGCTGTGGTGCTCTGGGGTCACAGGGTGACTCTGCAGTTCTTGTGGTCATGGTTGGACAAAGACCCAGCTGGACAGGCATCATTGTACCTGAGAACACCATATCAAGGGGCTTCAATCTGTGAATGATGCTCTGAGCAACCACAGGGCATATAAAATGGCTCAGGCTGTGTTCATGTGTCCCTAAATCCAGATCATGACTTCAGGTATAAGCTAGCATGGGTGGCTCTTGAAGTTCCTTTCCCAGTGCCTGCAAGGTCTCCAATGTGGTCATAGGCAACCATACGGGGGACAGTCCCAGGCAGATACTACTTGGCCATTCATCACTATCAGGAGCACCCAGCACTCACAAGTGAGAACTCAATCCAGTCCTTATTCCCTAACATATCCCCCCAGGCGATCATTGCCTTGGGCCCATCAAGAGCCCCAGAAAAGCAACAAGCATCTTTCAGGCTGAACGTCATGGAGGAATTCTTGGCACCAGCTTTGGAAGAAGAGCCTAGTCCACAAGATGCACTGAAAACATACCCTTTAATTAGGGGAACAACAGCTCTGACACAATGATAGACACATTTAAAGAAGACCTCTGTGTCAGAAAGACGTGGTCAACACCTCTGAAGAAGTGGGATGAATTCAGAAACTGGTGCACAAACCTCATTATTAAAGAAAGAATGCCGAAATCACAGGAGTTGTCTGAGAGAAATTAGATATTACTTGAGTAGGAGGTTGGGCAGCCTATTGCTGCTGAAATATTACCAATTGAATCATTTTTTTCAGTGCATCCCTGAGTTCCTTGTTCCTCATGCTGTAGATGAGAGGGTTCAGTGCCGGAGGCAGAACTGAGTAGAGAACAGCTACAATCAGATCCAGAGCTGGGGTGGAAACGGAGGGGGGCTTCAGGTAGACAAACACTGCTGTGCTGACAACCATACAGACCACAGCCAGGTGTGGGAGGCACATGGAAAAGGCTTTTTGCCGGCCCTGCTCTGATGGGATCCTCAGCACAGCTCTGAAGATCTGCACATAGGACACCACAATGAAAATGAAACACCCAAAGCCTAAAGAGACGCTAACCACAAGAAGCCCTGCTTCTCTGAGATAGGAGTGTGAGCAGGAGAGCTTGAGGATCTGGGGGATCTCACAGAACTGCTCCACCTCATTGCCTTGGCACAGTGATATGGAAAATGTGTTCCCAGTGTGCAGGAGAGCATAGAGAAAATTAGATGCCCAGGCAACTGCGGCCATTTTGGCACAAGCTCTGCTGTCCATAAGGACATCATAGTGCAGGGGTCTGCAGATGGCAACGTAGCGGTCATAGGCCATGACTGTGAGGAGAGAAAACTCTGCTGAAATGAAAAAGGCAAACATAAAGACCTGTGCAGCACATCCTAAGTAGGAAATGGCCCTGTCGTCCCACAGAGAATTGGCCATGGATTTGGGGACAGTGGTGGAGATGGAGCCAACATCGAGGAGGGAGAGGTTGAGGAGGAAGAAGTACATGGGGGTGTGGAGGCGGTGGTCGCAGGCTACGGCTGTGATGATGAGGCCATTGGCCAGGAGGGCAGCCAGGTAGATGGCCAGGAAGAGCGAGAAGTGCAAGAGCTGCAGCTCCCGCCTCTCTGCAAATGGCAGGAGGAGGAACTCGTTGAAGGAGCTGCTGTTGTTTCGAAGCACTATCCAATGAGGAAAAAGCGTCAACACGTTAGTATAGGCTTTTCTGAGCAAAAGTCCTTCTCTGAGCAAAACTCCTTCTACTCCTCTTAGTAATCCCACATTGCCCCTCTCCTTTACCTTGTTCAGCTCCCTTGTCTGACCTCTGCTTTGTGCTGACTGAGTGTGCTCTTCATCTGTGCTTGGGCTTCAGAGCAGTCAGTCCTGCTCTTGTGGGTGGTGTAAATGGAGGTTTCCAACTGCCTCATATATTCGGTGAGGAGACCAGGGGATGGGCACCATGAACTGAGTGAAGGGGATTTGATCCAGTGACTCAATAGCGATATTCTCTAATTACTTTTGCACAAATGGCATCACTCATGACAGCTCTTTTTGAAAGAAAAAATTGTTGGGAAAGATTCATCTCCAGCTTACCCTTTTGAATAGAAGTGCCTGAAATGGACCCTGTCCTCTGAGCATCTTAACATCTTCACTCTTGCTTGACACAATGCAGTGGGAGAGGGAAGTTTCTGCCTTAACTGCAGCTGACTCCCTGTCCTTAGCTCAAGGGAGCAAGGACCAGACCAGAACGAGAGGTGAAGAAATGTAGAGCAACACTATGAACCTTATGCCAAGGGACAGGAAGGAGTAACAGACAGAGGAGCACTGGGGAAAGTCTTCACCTCCCCAAGCTGTGCACGCCACCGCCCAGACAGCAACATCTCCACACAGTCCCTCTCAGTCCCCTTCTCCTGCAGTGGGAAAGGACCAGGCTGCAGTACAGACACAGCCCCTCTTCTACCAAGGAGGGGACTCACGGCTGGGACCCCATGGCCTTGAGGGGTGGGAGAGGAGACATGGGACTTTGCTTAGAGGAAGACATCCGCATTGCAGGGACAGACTGGGGGGAAGTGATCCAAATCTCCCCTTCCCACAGTGAGTATGTTTCTAGTTCCCTCCCATTTGCTGATTTTATCTCCACTGCTGGAGCTTTTCCTGATGGCAGCAGTTCCTCTTGCCCATGTCTTCTCCCTGTCAGTGCCACACAACCCATCCCACCCCCTGGACACTTACTCTGCCCTACAGCCGTATCTCAGCAGCAGGACGCTGTCCAGGGACATCTCTCTGCAGGTAGTAAGGAGAAGGTCAGACAAGCCCTGGTGAGGCCAAAGAAGGTGATGCTGGTGCTGTCTGCAGTCAGGGGAGGGGGGCAAGGGTTTTCTGAGGTTCCTCACAGATCTGTCCATTTAAAGGACTAGAGTGTCAGGTTCCTGCTCTAACCTGGCATTTCCTTCCCATACACCCCCGAGTTTTTGGAAAGATGACACAAGAAATCTCTTGATCTTAGACATTAACACTGCCTTCACTGTCCTCTTGAAAAGGCTCTTTCAGGAAATGAACCCGTCCTTATGGGAGTCTCTCCTCACACCCAGAGCTTCTCCCTGCAGCACCATGGGGATATCCCAGGCAGGGTGAGTGCTGCAGTCCCAGGCAGGTGGCACAGCCCTGGGGACACAGCACCCTGCGGCCCAGGGACACTGCTCTGAATTTCAGCCCATGCAGACCTGGGTGCACTCATTGGCTTCACACCCCTGCAGCATCCCGAGGAGAAGGCAGCCGTGATGCCCAGTCCCTTTGATGGTCTGGCTGGGAATCCCTACTCCAAAGCACCACCAGCTCCAAGCAGGAGAAGCTGGGAGAGCCACCCCAGCTGGGGAAGGTGCTACATTCAAAAGACCCTTCCAGTAACCGCAGTAGTGTTGTCCTGCAGACAGACACTTTCCGTGTCTTGGGCTGCTCAGATTTCTCCCTGCAGTGAGTTCTCAATTGCCCTCCCATTCCCAACTGTCCCTCACCTGTCCCTCACTTATGAGTGACTCATCCCAGCCTGGTTTCTGCGGGCAGTGCCCTGAGTCTTGATTCTCCTTTAAGTGCTCTGCTCCTGGGCAGAGCTGTCTCACTGCAGCCAAGTTGCCATGGGATTCCGCTGTCCCAGGAGCCAGGCTCAGCTCAGGAGCTTAGACGGAAGCTAAGACCTAGCTTAAGACAGAATGATTTCTGTGTCCTCTGCAGCCTTCGGACATTTCTGGGGCTTCAGGGCTGTGACTGGGGAAGCAGGCTGGGTGTCTGCAGGATGCATGGACACAGCTGCAGGTATGAACCAGCATGGGACAGGCTCTGGTGGAGACAGACAAATGCTCTGCCTGGGCTCACAGACACCAGAGGAGGTCTTCATCCTCTTGGCTATGGCTATTGTCTCTGCCACCGAGGCCTTCCAGGAGACACTGGAGCCTCAGTGTTCCTCTTGCTGACATCCTGAAAGGTGTCGTATCATTGTCCTGAACTGAGCATTGAACACTCCCACCCACACACCATCCCCAAGAGGACCTGGAAAACATGTCGGAGAAAGGATCTCCTTTCCCAGAAGCTCAGTGGCCGAGCTTGGACATTTTGCCTGATAAAACACCTCAAGGGTTAATGTGGCATCAGAGCCACCTGCACGTTTCCTCTGCCTACTTGTCATCAGTGATGACAATTTTCTGCTCTAATCAGCCCCTGGAGACACTTTACTGCTAACAAGTATCAGTGGGACCCATTAAAACTCAACAAAATGTTATCTTGACTTTGAATTCCCCTCTCAGTAACTGAGGTTCATGGATTCAGCATGAAATACACCATGGTGCTCATTAAAATGCAAAAAGCTCTCACAAACCATGTCCCTCCCTGCCATTTTTGTCTAGGCTTGCATGACTAATTGGAGAGATTTGGGGACTGTAGCTGAAAGGTGGAGACATCAATAACATAGAAGTATTTCTGATTTTACAGGTTTTTATTGTTACTATTAACATCTAGCTTTCAGAGTAATCGACAGCAATATTATGGAATTGGAATCAATCCAGAATGACTCCCAATGAAGTCGGGACATCTAGGAGAACCAGTATCCCAGAGCTCAAGCACTGTATGGACACTCTTCCTTCCCTCCCCAACCTGCCATTTCTCACATCAGCCACCTGGGACTTCCATCACTCTTGTTAGAAGCTTCTCTGTTCTACTGAAATCAGCAACTGAAAGTTAGAGCTCATCTGCTGCAAAACCCAACTGCCTTCCTTAGAGAGTTCCTTAAAGAACCAGCTGCAAATAAACACAGGGTTTTTCTTAACTGCAAAGAAAGAGAAATAAAGCATGAAATAATTTCATAAATAATAATTGTGCTCTTTGAGTGTAGGTTAAGTCCCACATGTCAACAGCGAGGTTCCCTTTCTATAAGGGACAGCCTTCCTGAAAGACAGAGCAACCTTTAAATTCCTGAAGTGAAAACCAGCAGCTGGGTCCCAGAGTGAGCAAAGAGTAACGGGGGAGTCACAATACTGCGGTTCTACAATGGCCAGCTCATATCCTGTAAAGATGGTGCTAGAAATTGTCAGTTTAAGCAGGACATGTGGGAATGGGAGAGCCACACAGCTCCTGGGGGTCCTGGGTCATGATGTCGGCCATGCTGCTTTTGGAGATCCCAGACCTGCCTGCGCTTCTCTACAAAAGTAGGGAAAAGGCCCTGATGCAAGACCCTAGAGAAGAGGGATTTTCCTGGCTGCTCACAGCAACCCAAAGAAGGACTTGGGGCTGTCAAAGGAAACCCAACCCACCAACACCAAAAGCACTGGACCCTCCTGGACCCTTAAGATGGGAGCAGGAGCGGGCAGGGGAAACAGCCACGTCCCAGACTTCCTCCATCAGGCCTTGAGCTCTGCAGTTTCTCATGGCTTCAGGGGAGCTCCCTAAACCAATACTTCCCATGACCCTAGTGCATCGAGCAGACTGAGCAGACACAGAGGAGACAGGAGAGAGAATGGGGAAAGACCCCAGGGAGCAGAATACGCCTTCCTGTACCAAAGACAGGATGCTAGAGGCTGAATAGGCAACCGAAAGAAAGGAGGAAAGGCGTGCTTTGCTTTTCAGTATCTGGAATGACACATATCTGAAAGCTTCAAGAGGGACGCAGTCTCCCTTCTTCAAGATTTGCTCCAGGACTGTGCAAACACTATGGAAAGAGGATGTTGGTTGTTGGAAGCTTCAGCAATGGGGGAGCTAGGAGAAGGTCATTTAACTGACTTGTGAACAAGTCAAAATTCAGCTCCTGAGGCACGGCAGTGCCTTACAGGCTCCATACAGGAGCCTGGACAGCAGTGCTGCACTGTGTGGGCCTGTCCTGAGACACCCAAGGTCAAAAGTGTGGGAGATCCAGAGTGCCAGGGATCAGAGCCATCCATCACCATGAGAGGCCTGATTCTTGTGAGGGGGCATCTCTCTGTCTGCAAGTGTCTGCATATCCACAAAGTGCAGAAATGGTTCTGCTTTGTTTAACTACCAATTTGTATGAGGGATCACAATGGATTAGGGTCTGCAATGGGAAGATGTAATGAGGGTTCAGCTTCAACAGAAAGCCTTAAAAGGAGTGAGAAGATAACTTACTCCATTAGAGTGACTCAAATCCCGAAGACTCAGGTAATCATCAAGACAATCAGAAACTGCAAGTCTGAACATCAGCTGACAGAAACCATGAAACTGTGAGAACCCCTGGGTCACACCAGGATGCTCCAAGGAGAGAACAGGGAAACCAACAGTCCTCCCTCTGCTGTCCCAACAGGACCCTGGGGTGGCAGGCTGGGCTCTGGAGCAGAGCCCTGCAGCACGCCACTACCTGCACACCTAAACAGAGGGTCCTCAGCCTACACCTGCCTCTGCATCAAGGACACACTGGGATAAGCACCACACTTCTGGCGCCATCCTTGTTTTTCCCAGTGCACAAGGCCCAGATCTGGCCTCAGGCAAGCAGTGGCCATGCTCTGGAACTGCTCGGTGAGGAACACCAGCATCTCGCTTGGCTTTTTGAAGGGCAGGCAAATCAAGAGACATGGACTCTTCCAGTCTCTTCCCGCACTCCAGAGACATCACAGCACCCCCAGCAGCCCCCGAGGGTTCCCTGGCAGCAGCTTCCCTGCAAGTTATTGCCACTGTCTCTAATCCCTCCATCACCATGTCCACCAGTCTCCTGGCCACATCTTCCGTATCGATGGCCTTGGTCCTGCACCTGGCAGAGGCTCTGCAAGGCTTTTCTGGAGCAGGCAGCTTCTTTTTCCCTGTAGACCCTGGTGTTTTACATGCAGGAGCCTCCAGGCCTCCATGTGCCTGGCTGGCTGCCCTGGCAGTGCGCGGTGGTTTGGGAGGCAGATGTGGCACCTCTGCTCTTAGCCCAGCCCTCCTGGGCAGGGTCTCCCTGAGCCTCACAGGAGTCGTCTTGAGAAGGGCAGCGGTCAGGCAGGGCCTTTGCCAGCCTCACTGCTCAGCTCTGTACCTTTGCGATGGCCTGATCAGCATCTTCAAAGCCCTGGGGGTCAGACAGCAAAGGCCGCCTGTCCTTTTGTGGGGACGAAGTCAGGGTCCGCCTGTGTCGCCTCGCTGCGTGTGGCTCCTGCTTGCCCACCTGCAGGGAGAAGGAGGCACATGATGGAGAGGGTTGTGTTGCTACAAGCAGCCCCTGAGGCACAGGAAGCCCCAGCCCCATGTCGAAGGGAAGCTCATGGTCGAGCACAGCCCAGCTACACGTGGTCCAAAGAGGCTCTCTGATCCTTCGCACAGGGCTCCCAGGATCCATATGGGCCTTGGAGCAACCCAGTCATGCTTTGTGTTCGAGAAAATCCCCACAGCCAGCAAGAAGCAGCCCCTGGCCAGAGGAGGTGAGGTCTGGCTGGCTTGACCCCCCCATGCTTGTGCTCTCCGTGCAGCTCCCATCCCTGCTGCCGGCCTCCCCCTCCAGCCCCAGCACTCACCTTCCTTGTGCGCTTGCTCCTGCCACGACACCCATTGCTGGGCTGGGAGCAGGCGTTCGCCTGCCTCTCCTTCTCCATTTCCAGGGCACTTGCTGCACCTGGGGACTTGCTGTTCTGGGGACCAACGTGAGCTGCTCCTTCTGCTGGAGCTGCTCTCCTCAGAGTGCGACCCCGAGGGTGGTGCTCTGGCCCAACACAGCCTTGGTTGCCATGGGCACTGCCCCATCACAATGCCCTTGGGGACATGATGCCGCCCCCATCACAAAGCCCTGGCCGTTGCCACAGAGACTCCCAGGGGTATGTCCTGGTGGTGGCCAAGGACACCGACATCTCATCTCAGTGCCTTAGTGGTCAGCAAGGGAGGCCTTTTGGGTCCCTGTGCCATCGTTTGGCCACCCTCACGGATTTTTATTTGGGAGAGCACGGCCAGTGGGGCCACATGCGTGTTCTACAGCTCTTTTTGGCACAGTGGACACCATGTCTCTATACCGGATCCCATTTGGGCTCTCAGTTCTGCAAGGAAACAAACAAACAGGAGGGAGTTCAGCACAGGGACAACAAGTTGGTCAGGGGCTGGAGCACGGGGCAGGTAAGGAGGGGCTGGAAGAGGGATGTTTGTTCAGCCTAGACCAGAGAAGGCCAGGAGGGATCTTCATGCTGTGCACAAATACCTTGTGGAGGGCACAGAGCAGCAGGATTTTCTTGGAAGGCCACGCTAATTGCATGGGAGACAGCAGGGAAAAGATGGACAATGGAAAATCTGCAGCGTATGAAGGATTCACAGACTTCGGTGTTGTGAAACCAAAGACCTTTAATTTAAATGCAACTTATAGAGCTCCTGACCCCAGAGACAGCCCCCATCCTGCCTGGCAGCACGTGGAGCCCAGAAACCCGACAAACCAATGAACCAGATGATCATGCACTGCTCATGCACGAGGCCGTCCAAGGAGCTTCTTGATCATGCGCTGGCCATGGGGCTGCAGCTCCCGCCTTTCCTGCTCAGCCCCCCACCTGCCCACAAGACATTCTTTGCTACTGACCTTAGGCTGACCTCCACATCTCCCCCTTCCTTATTTAGTTTTTATTTGAGCGGTCATCACTTGATAGATTGATCATACAATTAACCATTCTACACATGATAACAGCCAAAGTAGACAATTAACAGCAAGCAAAATACAATTAACCTAATAATCAAAAACTTTACAATTTGTGTTTTCCAAAGCCCAAACTGTCTTAACCAAGAAAATACTCCTATTAAACATGTTTGAAAGGGATTGTCTGTTGTTGACATGGCTAACGTTACCCATATGTTTCTTGGCTGTTTGACCCAGTCTGGGACAAAGGCTGCACAGCTGCTGAGGAAAGCCAGGGCCGTACACATCGTGAAGGGACCCATCTTGGTTTCCCGTGTGTCAAAACAAAAGCATAACTCCTTCCCCAAGTTACTAAGTCTTTTGGACCTTCCCACTTCCCTGTAACTAGATCTTTTATGGTAACTTGGGATCTTGGCTGTAAATTTTCTGACCGTTGGCCAAAGTGTTGAGTAACTCAGCTCTCACCTGCTATGTTACGATTTAAAAAATTAAATACATATAAAGCTTTATCCAATCTTTCTTGGGGGCCATCTCTCTGAGCTCCCCCTCTCTGTTTAATGAACATATTTTTGGGGGTCTGGTGCGAGTGTTCAATAACTGCCTGCCCAGTAGGAGAATGAGGAATATTGAAGATATGTTGAACGCCCCATTGTTTAAGGAAGTCCTGGGTTTACATACCACCATACACAGGCCCGTTGTCTGTTTTTATCATTTTTGGAACATCCATGACCGCAAAACATCTTAACCAGTGCTTAGACACATCCCAACTTTTCTCCCCAGTATGTGACCATGCCTGAGTAATAAAGCAGGGATTGGCTCAGCTATTTAACAAAGTCCATAAATTTCACAATTGGGCCATCAGCAAAGGATTGGCAACCTCTCAAAGTGTAGCTCCCTCCAAGCGCTTCACCAGGCCTTCGACATTTAAGGAATCAGTTCCAACATTAAGATTTAGAGCTGTGAATTTTTAAAAAGCCATGGTTGCAGCTACCAGCTCCACCAGCTGTGTGGAGCCTGGTACTTGAACCTCAGTTTGCCGCTCTGCATCCGCTGACATTTTCCAGGCAATGGCAGCCTTTTTAGTTCGCCCTGATCCATCTGTGAAGACAATAATACCTGAAAGGGGAGTTTGCTGCCAAAGAGACCTTGCTAATAAGGGAATGTTAGGAAGCTCTGACCACAACCTATGCAGGGGATAGTGAATGTTTATCTGTCCTGCAAAGTCTGCTAAAGCCACCTGCATGGGTAAATGTTCTGCAAATTTTCCTTTGTTGCAGGAAGATAAATGAATCTTGGATCGCTGCTGTTTAATATTCTTAAGTGCATTCTTGCTTTCTGAATTAACTGTGCATATTCCTCTGTCGCGGTGATAATTTCTTTTTGACTGTCCATGAGGTAAAAAGATCCACATCCAGCACTTGAAGTGGATCTGTCAATGACCCATACGGCAGGTGAATAAGCGAGCTGGAGCTGGCTTGCTTCCACCTCCCGGCCTTTGGGGCAGTTTTTCTTGAGATGGTCATTCTCTCCACATTGAAAACACTTCCCTGCCTCTTCCTTTTATGGCGGGATTTGGTTTTTCTCAGTGAAATGCACCGCCGACACATACATGACCGGCATAGCTGTTAATATTTCTAAGTTCCCCCGCTGAACTGCCTCTCTGCTAAACATTTCCCAGCGAATCAACCCTCGATCCCCTTTTGTAACCTCGTTATGTGGGTCTGGGGCTGTAAATCATGTTCCTTCTCTGGGTCCCTGGGGCCTGGGTCGAACGGATGGTCGCACGGAGGATCAGCCACCCCAGCATACGGTGGTGCTGACGGTGCTGCTGCACGTGGCTGATTGCTTTTGTCCCCCTGAAGATCCCAGGCCGTTTTCAAGGCGACCATGATCTGCCACCAGGTGCTCACATGTTTTACTACGGCTGTATTACCATCCGCCATCGCCTCCTTAAGGCCCTTTCCGAGTTCTTCCTACACCTCTCGCTGGAGTGTGCCTTCCTTCGGGAAAGTAGGTACCGTCTCCCGAATCCACTCTAGTAGAGTGACTAAATCCTTCCCGGAAATCTGCCGGTTGTCTTCGTGCACCATGTGCTGCAGCGCGTCCAGGCTGTGTTTCTGCCCTTGAGACATTCCGCCTCCCGTGGTTCCCAGGATGCTGTCCTCTCATTAGGCGATGGGTGCACACTGGAGTTCTTCCTGCTCCGTTCCTGGTTCGGCTGGGCTACGCTGCCGGGTTCGGGCTTTGTGAGCTTCCCCTGTGTTCTTGCCCCAACTTTGGATGTCATTTGCAGTGTCTGAAGCAATCATGGTCTTCGGTGTTGTGAAACCAGAGACCTTTATTTAAACACAATTTATAGAGCTTCTGACCCCGGAGACAGCCCCCGCCCTGCCTGGCAGCACGTTAAGCCCCTAACCCAACCAACCCATCAACCAGATGATCACGCGCTGATCACACGTGAGGCTGTCCAGTGAGTTCCTTGATCATGTGCTGGCCAGGTGGCTGCAGCTCCCGCCTCTCCTGCTCAGCCCCCCATCTGCCGAGGGGACATTCTTTGCTACTGACCTTAGGTTGACCTCCACAGGTGGTGACTTGTGTCTGGGACCAGGGCACTGCTCTTCCCTAGACCCTCTCCTGGGAAAGCACTGCAGGAGCAAGCACACCCTGGGGAACAACCTTGCCCATGTCCCTGGGACCAATGACAGGGTCCCTTCTGTGTGAGAACGTGACATGCCAGCAGCAGGGCCATGGCTGCTGTTTGTACTCCGAGGTCCTTTCTGCCTGAGTAGCTGATAGACCCAAACTTGTGACTCTGAGGACACCTATTGCTCTGGATAGGCCAGAGGGGGCTCTTAGCTCCCACAGGCTGTTGTGATGTCACCTCAGTGCCTGGTGGTGACCAGGCAGAAAACGCCCATGATTTGGATGTTGGTTGTGTTGGCCTTTCTGCCTTGGGACCTGGTAGGCCAGCAGGAGGCCCATGGCCTGAATGTTGTTAGTGAGGTCACTGCTGTGCCAGTCCCTGATAGGCCAGCAGCAGGGACATGGCCTGGATATTAATAGTGAGGTCACTGCTGTGCCTGATCCTGATAGCCCAAAAGCAGGGCTGTGGCTCTGAGGGTGACTGCGAGGTCACATCCTTCTCTGTAGACTTGACGTCATCAAGAAGCTCTGGGTTGCTGAGGTTTCTTGTGACGTCACCTCTGTCCCTGCTGCTGATAGGCCAGAGCCAGCTGAAGGTTCCAGGGCACATTGTGAGGTCACTGCTGCCCCGTGTGGGATTGGCCAGCAGCAGAACCAGCCCCAGCCAAGGGCCTGTGAGGTCCCGTCAGTGTGAGCAGCTGATCAGAGGACAGGGCTGTGACATGGACTGTGTGGACGTGTCTGTCTGTGCAGAGGACAGGCTGGAAACGCGCTGGCCGTGCAGGGCTGTCCCCAGAGCGAGTCCTGGAGATGGAGTTGGAGAAGGAGCAGCAGGCGAGTGGCTGCTCCTCATCAATGAATGGGATCCATGGAGTGCAGGAGCGCACGAGGGAGGTGAGCGGTGGGGCTGGAGGGAGAGGCGGGCAGCAGGAATGGAACTTGCACAGAGAGCACGAGGATGGTAGGGAAGGACCTGGGTCAAGATCGCCAGGCAGGAGCTTCTCCAGCGAGGGGACACGTATTCCTGGCCATGGACATTTCCTCTCACACAAAGCAGCCCAACGGGCACTCTCTCCTGTACCTAACACTGGTTCAGGAAGAACAAGGAGCCACTGAAGATGTCCATGGGCCTTGACAGCCTTTGATGCAGCCACCCAGAGGTCCTCATTAGCCCGTTACCTGTTCATGTCATGTGGTGGGATGAAGAGTAGTTCAGGGGAGGAGAGCTAGAAGGGTTTGAGAGTGCAGGGCCTGGAGCAGAGACAAGGCAGGGCCGGGGTGCCTCCCATTTATGCAGCACCCTGGATGTAGATGGGATGGGCTTTCCCTACAGCCAGTGCTGGAATGTCTGTGTTTGGGTACAGGATGGAAACGCAGGATGTCCTGGGGCACTTGCCCAGCAATCACTCCAAGGGACATGGTTTTCCTGTAGGTCCCCTGCTGTATCTGCTAGAGACGTGTGGTTGTGCTGGACACCCCTGGCATCTTACAAGGCCCTGCCAGCACTTTTCTGTGCCATCAAATCAAGGGTCTGCACTGAATTACAGGAGCTGCTGGTTAATCCTGGAATCTTCCCATGCCTCAACTTCCCCATGCTCTCATTGTAATTGGCACCTGGGGTCATTTCAGACAGCCAAGGCAATTCCCCACCTGGACCCCAGCTCATGCTGTAGGATGATGCATGTCTCTCAGTAGCTCCATCACTGGCACCTTGCTTAGACCCCCTCAAACTCTTCCACTGTCACACACCTTGGCCCTCCTCAGTCTCTTCCACTGTCACCAGGTGTTTCTGCGGGAACTACTGACTCTCACCCTGCATCTCCAGTGATTATAGTGGAGCTTTGAGAAGGAGATTGTGTGCGGATTGCTGTGCTCTGCTCGCTTCAGTTTTGGCAAGGGGAATCCCACTACTTGTGTTTTTGTCGAGTTTACAGGAGGGATCTGAATATGACTTCAGATCCAGGCCTAGACAGGTACTGCCCAGATTGATATTTCTGAATCAGCACCTGAACCCTGAGTCAGTGCACTCCCCACTTGTTCAGTCCTCGGTCTCCTGTCTAGTTAAGCGATGTGAAATCAGCCTTCCAGAGTGAGATAGTTCCAATTTTGATAGTTCTTCATTCTCTGAGGAAATAAATGGCAATATTAGAATCTCTCTCTCTTTACTTGTTTGCGAAGGAGAGCAGCTGATTATTTTAGTTTATTGAAGTGCACTTTTCCCTGGAGGAGGGAGCACGAGGGACAGCGAAATTGGTGAGTTCAGCTGGGCCTCTGCTCCTGAGCGGGGCCAGGCTCCTGGGACGGAGGCAGCTCGTGGCAGCCTGGCAGCACTGCCCAGAGACAGCCGAGTGCAGGAGCAGCTCCTGTGCCAAGAGCAGCAGGGCTGCGGGCACTGCCTGCTGCTGCGGACAGGGGAGGAGAGAAGGCAGCGAGAGGGGAACGGCAGTGTGGAGTGGGGGGACAGAGCAGAGCTCACTGTGGAGGAAGTCCTCACAACCCCTTGCATGGTAAGTCTCTGGCTGCAGGGCATAGCAAGAGGAGATGATTCCAAGCAGGGATTCCTTGATGCACCTTGGCAGGGCAGGGCATGCTGCTCCTTTCTTCCAGAGACAGCTGCAGGGATGTGAAGCTGGGTATGAACACGGGTCCACCCAGGTTGCTTAGTCAGAGCAGCATCTCTGTGCCCCAGGAGGCACCCAGGGCAGTGATTCTGCTGCCTGCAAGGGTCAGTGCTGCACAGAGAAGCTCTGAGTGACAGGGTTGCCCCCAGCCGGGCAGGATCATCCTCCTGTTGAGAGAGTGCTGTCTGGGTGAAGGCTGCTCACTGCTCTAGTTCATTCACCGGATGTGTCTGAGGGGTCTTTCCAAGAGGAAGGTCAAGAGAAGGTCTATTTCCAAGGGCACAGCTTTTCTCCTGCTGATTGCACTTTCAGTTTTCACCCTAATTGCAGCAGGGAGAAAAATCTGTTCTGTCGAGGACCTGGGACTCCCATCCTTCACTCTCAGAGATCAGTAGGTCTGTGAGAATGCTCACAGAACTCCTTCAACCCACCTTAGCCTGCAGCCAGCATCAGCATCACCTTTGTGGAATTTATTTTACTTGCTCCTTACAAACTGCCTGCACAGAGATGCCCTTGGACAGTGCTCTGTCCCCAGAGGTTTTTGCAGAATAGAACTAAGGACACAAAAGGTGTCATATGATCTATGAACATAGACTCCAAAGAAATGTTGGGACAGAGAAAGATGCCAGCAGGGACTGCTATGGGCAGCAGAGATGGACAGGGAAGGAGAGGGAAGTGTCCATCATGATGGGAGGAAGGATTTGGGGAAGTCATGGTCAGTCCCTCCATTGCAGAAACCTTCCTCTGAGCAAGCCCTCCAAGTCTCCTCTGCCACCCATCAGCCTCTCTGCCCTGACAGCCTTGGGGTCTGGGCCATGAACCCTGTCCTTTGTGTCCAGACCTCTGGCAGAGGACAGGGACATCCCTCCTGCTATGGACATTTTTCCAGCCTGCTGACAGAGGGACTCGACTGCCTTGCCTGCAATGTCACCATCTGGCAGGTGACATGTCCTGCTGGGTGAGGTGAAGGTGTTCCTGAGTGCCCCTCTGCCTCTGTCTCCTTGCCTGAGTTGGCATTAGGGTCATGGTGTTGTTGCTCCTTCTTGCCCCTCCTCTCCATGCTGCTCTTGTTCTTCTCTTGGGCTCCCTGGGGTTGGTGGGTTTTCAGTGCTAGTTCAGACACCTGCCCTGCAAGTTGTGGAAGAGAGGAATATGCGTGGGAGTGAGATGTCCCCAGCCCCCCTCTGGCTTGTGCAGCTCCAGGAAATGCCATCCATGGGGTTAGGGATGGAGCTGACTCTCCCTTATGCAGAGCCCATCTTCAGTGCACCTTCAGCTGACCATTTCTCTGTCATATTCTGAGGTGGTGTAGATGCTGAAAATCCCTTCTACATGCCATGAGGAATTCACCTGAAAAATTGTGAATCTCAGAGCTCCCTGTTGTCCCCTTCCCAATACTGCAGAGCAGGACAGATGTCCGTGAAGCCCACAGGAGGATGTTCCTGCTCCTCACACAACACATTCAGTCACCCCAAACTGGAGGTCAAGCAAGGAGCTGCACAAAGATCCCCTCAGTAAAGAGATGCAATTTGGGAGGTGTATTAGAACTGGAATATTGGCTTTTTTACTGGAAAAAACCTTTGTAACATCAATATCTTTTCTTCTTTGAACAGTCCACAAAGCCTGGAAACAGAAAAATGTCCAACAGCAGTTCCTTCAATGAGTTCCTGCTCCTGCCATTTGCAAACAGGCGGGAGCTGCAGCTATTGCACCTCTCGCTCTTCCTGAGCATCTACTTGGCTGCCCTCCTGGCCAACGGCCTCATCATCACAGCCATAGTCTGTGACCACCGCCTCCACACCCCCATGTACTTCTTCCTCCTCAACCTCTCCATCCTTGACCTTGGCTCCATCTCCACCATTGTCCCCAAATCCATGCACAATTCTCTGTGGGACACCATGGCCATTTCCCACTTAGGATGTGCTGCACAGGTCTTTCTGTTTGCCTTTTTCATGTCAGCAGAGTATTCTCTCCTCACAGTCATGGCCTATGACTGCTACGTTGCCATCTGCAGACCCCTGCACTATGGAACCCTCCTGGGCAGCAGAGCTTGTGTCAAAATGGCAACAGCTGCCTGGGCCAGTGGTTTTCTCTATGCTCTCCTGCACACTGGGAACACATTTTCCATTCCGCTCTGCCAAGGCAATGTGGTGGAGCAGTTCTTCTGTGAGATCCCCCAGATCCTCAAGCTCTCCTGCTCAGACTCCTACCTCAGGGAAGTTGAGCTTCTTGTGGTTAGTGTCTGTTTAGCCTTTGGGTGTTTCACTTTCATTGCGGTGTCCTACGTGCAGATCTTCAGAGCTGTGCTGAGGATCCCGTCAGAGCAGGGCCGGCACAAAGCCTTTTCCATGTGCCTCCCACACCTGGCCGTGGTCTCTCTCTTTGTCAGCACTGCATTTTTTGCCTACCTGAAGCCCCCCTCCATCTCATCCCCATCTCTGGATCTGGTGCTGGCTGTTCTGTACTCGGTGGTGCCTCCAGCAGTGAACCCCCTCATCTACAGCATGAGGAACAAGGAGCTCAAGGATGCCATTAGGGAAGTGATTTCATGGACGTTTTTCAGCAGTGGTAAGATTGCCATTTCTCTCCATAATTACTCTTTCTGTATCTCAACCAGATTGAGCACTGTTTCTTCATGTTATTTTTATTGTGGCTTTCATTAGTAGTAATAATGGTTACCATGATGTTACACAAATGGTTGGTTTCATGGTATTTATTCTGAGACTGCTCTGTCTCACCTAGTCCATTAAATTGTGTCGAATGCTGTATCAGGACAGGCTCCCTCACTGACTCCTATGTAATAGAAAAGGTTCTGCCCAGTGCACTGCCTGAAGGCTTGACTTCCTTCAGAGCTGGTGTCAATAATATGCCCAAGATACCGCACACCAGAAGGGCCTTCTGAGATGCTTGCTCCATGGGTTCAGCATCAAAAACTCATCATGTTGTAATGATCTCTTCAGAGATCAAGGGGTGGATTTGGGAAGCAATTATCAGTGTCCAGGTATAGTGTAGAGGTTGAATGGTGCTGCATTTACATGGCCAGAGCTGTGACACA
Organism: Tinamus guttatus; assembly: GCF_059628265.1. Classification (NCBI taxonomy): domain Eukaryota; kingdom Metazoa; phylum Chordata; class Aves; order Tinamiformes; family Tinamidae; genus Tinamus; species Tinamus guttatus. Next base: position 65,817 of record NW_028289165.1, on the reverse strand, counting down.
TGTTAAAGCACAGTGTGAGATTCCTGTCTTTCTGGAAGGGAAGCTGGAGATGCCAGGTGAGCAGTGAGTGGAGCCTCACAAGGGGAGAGATCCTCCAAGGTGGAGGCACCTAAAGGTAACACATTAAACCCAGGTATTTGGGGACAAGGCAGACCTCAGGATCTAGAGGTGCACCTGAACACAGCCAGTACCCTCAGAAATGCCCGTAGTTCCTCCCAGCACCTGACACATCCTCAGACTCCTGGGGGGAATCGCGGCCACACCCCCCTTTGGTTGAGTCTGCTTCCCTCCCTGAGCAGAACAGCAACAGTGGAGGCACCTCCTGATCCCTGTGTGCTCAACTGCCCATTTGCTTTGTGAAGCAGCACCGTGAGCTCAGGGTCTTGCTGGGAGAACAGGGAAGGGAATGGTGGAAACAGGCAACGGAATCAGAGGAGGGATTGTCTGAAATGACAAGGAAGTGGAACTGAATGTGAAGGGGTCTTGGAGAGAAAAATGCTGACATTCACTCCACGATAATACTGGTGTACTACAGCAAGCTCCAAGACCCAATCATAGAATCATAGAATCACAGAACGCTTAAGGTTGGAAAGGACCTCTAGAGGTCATTTAGTCCAACCCCCTGCACACGCAGGGTCACCTAGAGCACGTGGCACAGGACTGCATCCAAGCGGGTTTGGAAGATCTCCAGCACCCAGAAGGACTTGGAGATGTCCCAGTGTCTCTGAGTGACCTGCGTGGGCCTGAGAGCTCTCGCAGGGACCTGTGGGAGAGCAGAGCCCCTCAGAGCTGCAGAGGGAGGCTGGGGACAGGGAACCACGGCACCTGGAATGGCACCAGCTGTGCAGGACTCTGGGACTGCAGCCCACCCACTTCTGAAAATCACTTCCCTTTTCAAGAACAAATGAGCAGGCCCAAGTCTAGCGTACTAAAACACAACAATGAATAATGGCGGGAAGTATAACAAATGTTTTTTTGCTTTAATTCTTTCTCTTAATTTCTTTCTAGATTTGTTTTTAAACAAATTTTCTAAACCTTTCTGTTACTATCAGGCCTATACCTGTAGGATTTCTTTGTCCCACTCAGAGCCCAGCGCTCAGAAAAGACCCCTGCCCACAGCTGTCCCTGCCACCCCTTACTCTCTGCACAGAGCACGTCGCACTCGGAGGTGTCGTCCTCTCTCGACTGGTGCAGGAGGTTGGGGAGCAGCTTCAAGGAAATGCTCTGTTTTGGCAGGGCCAACTTTGCACAAACTAAATCTACCCCAGTTACATCAACGCCCAGGGCCAGGAATAAATGAACCGTCCCCAGAAGAGCTCTCAACTCTCCCCTCATCCCGGCTCCCCTTCGACACCATCCTTGTGCTCTCCATGTTGGTGCCATCCCCGCTGCCTGCCTCTCCCTTCAGCCCCACTGCCCACCTCGCTCCCGCTCTCCTGCAAGCCTGAGAGCCCGTCTGTGGGCTGGGAGCAGGCGTTCACCTGCTGCTCCTTGTCCATGTTCAGGATCCTCTCGTGGGGACCTGACAGCGGCACCAAGGGGAGCTGCTCCCTCCTGATGGATCTGCTGTCCCCAGAGTGGGGATCTGGGATATTTGCCCCCAAGAAGGACATGGTCACCATGGGGACCACCCCCTCACAATGGCCTTATGGGCATGAAGCCACTGCCATCACAAAGCCCTGGTGGTTTCCATGGGGACGTTATCCCGATGCCGTGGTGGAGACCACCGAGACCCTATCACGATGCCTTTGTGGGGACTAAGGAGATGCCTTGGTGGAGACCATGCAGAAAGACATCATTGCAATGTCTTGGTGAAGACCATAGGGACCTCATCATTATTGCTTTTTTTGACATCTATAGCAGAGATCTTCACAAAGCCATGGCTGTTGCTCTGCCCACTAATCCTCATACCAACAATCCTGACTGACTCTCTTTCCATCCCCACGCCTAGCTCCCTGCATCCCACTGCTCTCTCACCTGCACCTTTCCCTATCACTTCAGGCCATCACCTTTTCTCTCTTGCTGGAGTCTTCTTCTCCCCTGACTCGCTCCCAATTTAAGGCTGTCCTCACCAGCTTGGCCAGCTGGTTGATGACCATCATGTTGGCAGATGGGAGGAGTCTCCTTCCAAATGAAATGTGACACCCGGTAGCTTTGCTGCCTTGCTGTGGGCTCAGCTCCAGGTCCTCCTCCAAATCCTGCTAAAAAAGAAAAAGTAAAGTAAAAAAAAAATCTTTGCTCATTGTCCTCTCCATTTTCAGCTTGTAATAAGTGGGTATGAGTGTACAATAAAGCAATATGAATTATGATATCTGAAATGCAGAATAAAACCATGAATCCTTAGGACACGTTTCCCCTTGTTGCATGAGTGCATGCCCAGATGTGCAGGGATGCTGCTGCTGGAGGCAGGTTCTGTGCATCACTGTGCCCGAGCAAAGGCCACCCCAAGGACAATGCCTGAAGACTCCAAAGCCCATGGAGAGATCAGCAGGTTATGAGGAAGCTCCAAAAATGCCTTTGCCCACTCTGCCTGTTGACGGCACCAGTAGCACCTTTGCTGGGCCTATCTGGCCAATAAGCACAAAAAAGGAGATACTCAAGGGGTGCCAGGCACCCAAAGAACATGTGAGTGCCATAGGAACCATGGGTGTATGTGTGCAGGTGCTGTAGGTGGGCACATGGAGCATTTGTGACTGTCACAGCTGCCTAGCCTGAGGGACAGGGCAGGATGGCAGATTTCTTGAAGCAATCTCTAGAAAAGTCAAGGTGCCACTGAAGAAGTCCCTGTTCATACAGGGAGGGGAGCAAGAAGGGTTTGAGAGTTCAGAGACCAGAGCACAGAGCTTGGAGTGATGTGCCTCCTCTTTTTGCACCATTCTGCATGTAGGTAGGACAGTTCTGCTTGTAGGTGGGACAATTTTCCCTGCAGTCAGTACTGCAATTCATCGATTACGGTAGAGGTAGGAAACTCAGCATAGCCTGGGGCACTTGCCCAGCAAGCACTGCAATGGGGCATGGTTTTCCTGCAGGTGCCCTACTGTATCTGCTAGAGACATGTGGTTGTGCTGGACATCCCAGGCATCTGACAAGGCCCTGCCAGCATTTTTCTATGCCATCAAATCAAGGATCTGCATTGAATTACCAGAGACATTGTTTAATACAAGCATCTTTCTATGCCTCATCTTCATAGTTAACGGGGCTCCTGTTGTATTTAGCATCTGGAGTCATTTAAGATGGGCAATGCAATTCTCCTGAGGCCCCCACCATGATGCTCTGGGATGATGCAGGTCTCTAAGGAGCTGCATCAGAGCAAGTGGGCCCTGGCACATGCCTTGGACCTCCTCAGTCTTTTCAACTGTCCCCAGGTGTTTGTGCAGGAGTCACTGACTCCCATCCACCATCTCCAGTGATTGCAATTGCAGCTTAGACAAGGAGCTCTCTTGCAGACCTCTGTGTTCTGCTCACTTCAGTTGTGGCAAGGGGAATCACTTGAGCTGCCTGTGGAGCTTGTAGGATTTTTCTGAATCCCACTTCACGTCAGGGGCTTCTAGACCAGAATGAGATCCCCAGACTGACATATCTGAGTCGATCCCTGAACCATGTGTCGAGGAGCTCCCTTCTTGTTGTAACTAGGTGTCCTGCCTAGGTCAGAGAAGAGAATCGGGGGTTCCACAGGAGCATCTTTCTCTCTCTTCTAGGTAGCAATCCTCTGATGATAGAACTTGCAATGTTGGAAATAGTTCCTCTCCACTCAATGGAAAGAGACAACAGGTGATTACTTCAGTCTATTCCAGTGAACATTTCCCAGGAGGAGGGGACAAAAGGGACAGAGAAATTGGTGAGTTCAGCTGTTCCTCTGCTCCTGAGTGGGGCCAGGCTCCTGGGACGGAGGCAGCTCGTGGCAGCCTGTCAGCACTGCCCAGAGACAGCCGAGTGCAGGAGCAGCTCCTGTGCCAAGAGCAGCAGGGCTGTGGGCACTGCCTGCTGCTGCGGACAGCAGAGGAGAGAAGGCAGCGAGAGGGCAACGGCAGTGTGGAGCGGGAGGACAGAGGAGACCTTCACAGCTCTTGACATGGTGAGTTTTTGCTTACAGGACAATGCTATGGAGCTTCTTGAAGGGGACATAAGAACCCATCACACCCCAAGGCTGGCAGCATTTTTTGCTTCTTTCTCCTGGCTTTTACAGTGCGGAGGAAGAGGAGCTGCTTCAGAGCAGGGATTCTCTAACATACCACCTAAGGGCAGGGCATCCTGCTGCCTTCCCCAACAGAAACAGCAGTGATGTGAAGCCGGGTTGTGCAGACAGGGTGAGAGGTCTGCACTTCAGAGCAGGGTCCCTGCACCCAAAGGTGCCGTGTGCCCGCAGCAGTGACCGTGTCGCCTGTGAAGGTCAGCGCTCAGCCTGCCCAGGGAGCTCCCCACAGCACTGAGGGGAGAAGTTCTGGGTGGGAGGATGATCCTCTACCAGGACAGGCTCCTTCTCCTGCTGGAGGGTGCTGCGGGGGTCAGGTCTGCTCACAGGTCTAGCTGTGAGCACATTTCTGGGGGCACTTTGCAAAAGGAAAGGCAGGGCAGGCATTTCCTGAAGGAGAAGCCAGTGAGGTGGTGCTTAGAATTTCCTTCCACTTGATAAGAGGAAAACGGAAACAAAACTGTCAGATTTGGACAACAGATTGAAACTCATTAAGAGATGCAAGGAGCGGCCAAAGAATCTGCCAGGGACTTCTGAATGTTCCCTCACCCATCCCTTAGTGCATAGACAGCACCAGCTTCTCCTGGGCTGCTGCATCAGGGTCTATCTGAGCTGCTCCTTAGCACCTGCAAACATGGGGGTGCCCCTGGACAGTCCCCTTCTCCTGGGAGGTTTCTGCAGGGAGTACTGGGCTCACTTGTGAGTGTCGTTGTCCTTCATGTGAGTGAGGTGCAAGTACATGACAGTGAGGGGCAAGGCTCAGCGATGAAGCAGGTCCCATGACAAAGTCTTTTTCTCCTGAGAGTGATTGAAATGCCAAAGATTTCTGTTCTATCTAAGAATGTTCCCACAGTGAGTAGGCACCTTTGTGTGTTTGTGTGTGCACCATCACATATATTATTTATACGCATGCTTATATATCAACAGACTCCTCCACTTATCCTTTTGCAGAGAACACTTGATTTCCAACTGCTGAAGAGCCCTGCCATAGAAGGGGTGGACATCGTCTCCTGCAGCTTGTGTGCATCAAAGCTACTCCTTCTCTCTGCAGTGCCTGGAATAAGAGTGCAGGGTGCAGGGTTAAAAGTGGCGTGAGGACAAGGTCTATCTCTAGACCTCTCGACATGTACAAAGGGTAAGGTCTATCCTTGTTTCCCTTTGACTGTTGTTCTCCCTTGTTGGAGTGAGATCTGGTGTGGCAGACTCAGATAGAAATATCTCTGTTGAGGAGGGCAAGACTGATGGGGGTGAATCCCTCACAGAGCTCTTCTCCTTCAGATACAACCGCTGTGAGGGCTGTATTCAGCTCGCATGCTGGTGAATGGAGAATATTCCCACTTGGTCTCTGGACTAAGTCCATTCCAAGCAAGGCAATATGCCATTCCAAGGCATCTCCACAAATACCACTCAAAGACTAGTGCATCTATTTCCACCTGCAGCAAAGCAGAAACAACTCCTCCGGAGCTATATGCAGGAGTCCCTGCTGCACGTGGCACACTCAGCCAGTTCAAAGTGGAGCAACAGAAAGGGAGCTGAAATAAGGGAGAGAGGAAATGTGGGGAGTTCCTTGAGAAACTGAAATGGTTTGGCTAAGAAAAGCCTGCCTTAACTTTTGGCTTTCTTTCCTTCCTCGGACAGGACTCCTGGGCCCCGAAGGAACTAATGTCCAACAGCAGCTCCTTCAGCAAGTTCCTCCTCTTGGCATTCGCAGACACACGGGAGCTGCAGCTCTTGCACTTCTCGCTCTTCCTGGCCATCTACCTGGCTGCCCTCGTGGCCAATGGCCTCATCATCACAGCCGTAGCCTGCGACCACCGCCTCCACACCCCCATGTACTTCTTCCTCCTCAACCTCTCCCTCCTCGACCTTGGATCCATCTCCACCACTGTCCCCAAATCCATGCACAATTCTCTGTGGGCCAACAGGAGCATTTCATACATGGAATGTCCTGTTCAGGTCTTTTTCTTCCTTTTTTCAGTATCAGCGGAGTATTGTATCCTCACTGTCATGGCCTATGACCGCTACGTTGCCATCTGCAGACCCCTGCACTACGGGACCCTCATGGACAGCAGAGCTTGTGTCAGAATGGCAGCAGCTGCCTGGGGCACTGCCTTTCTCAATGCTCTCCTGCACACTGGGAACACATTTTCCCTGCCACTCTGCCAAGGCAATGTGGTGGAGCAGTTCTTTTGTGAGATCCCCCAGATCCTCAACCTCTCCTGCTCACACTCCTACCTCAGGGAAGTTGGGATTATTGTGGTTAGTGCCTGTTTAGTCTTTGGGTGTTTCACTTTCATTGTGGTGTCCTACGTGCAGATCTTCAGAGCTGTGCTGAGGATCCCCTCTGAGCAGGGCCGGCACAAAGCCTTTTCCATGTGCCTCCCACACCTGGCTGTGGTCTCCCTGTTTGTCAGCACTGCATTTTTTTCCTACCTGAAGCCCCCCTCCATCTCTTCCCCATCTGTGGATCTGGTGCTGGCTGTTCTGTACTCGGTGGTGCCTCCAGCCCTGAACCCCCTCATCTACAGCATGAGGAACAAGGAGCTCAAGGATGCCATTAGGAAAGTGATTTCATGGACATTTTTAAGCAGTGGTCATTTTTCCACATCTCTACACAAATGACTCTTTCTGTATCTCGTAATTGGATTGAGCATTGTTTCTTCATGTTATTTTTATTATGGCTTTTACTAGTGATAATAATTGTTATCATGTTGCTACACAACTACTTGTATTCATTCCCCTTTTTGCAGTGTCTGCTTTGTCTCACCTGATACCCTCAATTCTGTCAAATGCTGGACAAGGACTGGCTCCCCTAACAGTATCTCTGTAATAAAGTAATTTCTATCAGTACAGTGCAAGAAAGCTGGGCTTTTCCTCCAAAGCTGGTGTCAAGAATAGGCCCAAGGACTTGCATCCCTCAAGGGCCTGCTGCACAGGATTCTCCTGCAGCAACACAGAGCTCAGAATCGTGTAATGATCTTTCAGTGACCAAGGGCTGGTTTGAGAATTCACCTATCAGAGTCCAAGGATAGTGGAGACGCTGAATGGTCATGGATTTACACATGCACAGCTCTCCTACGTATTAAGGCACAGTGTCAGATGGCTGTTCTCATGGTTAGGAAGAAGGGAGAACGGAGAGCCCTCTGGGTCATCATCTATCAAATACCAGGGGCAGGATGTATAGCCACAACTAGACACAACGAGCACCCTTGGAAATGCTCTGTAGTCCAGGTGCCCTGGACTGTGCAGTCATCTGCAGTCCCCCGCAGGGATTAGAGGTCGTGATACCCATTTGGTTGGGTCTGACTCCAACCCCCGGTCACAGGGGCACTGAAATGTCACCGTTAGCCACTTTATTCCCCCCTCTCCCCCCTCCATATCCTTCCCAGCTCTCCAAGGGCGCTGCCAAGGCCCCAACACAATGGAGGCCTTTATCCTCTTGACTATGGCTGTTGCGTCTGTCATTGAGGCCTATTCCGAATCATCAGGACTTCTTTGCCCCCTTTATCCTTCTGGGGACCCTGGGAGGTGTCGTGTGTTTGTCCTGCACTCAGCATCGCCCTGGAGGACGTGGGCAACACATGGAGGAAAGGATCTCCCTTGCCAGGGTTTCTCTGCCTGTGCTTGACCAATGTGTGTTGACAAAACACATCAAGGGTGTAATCAGCATCAGAGCCGCATTAGTATTTTCTCTACCTAACTATTACCAATGATTATATTTTTTAGCTTTAATCAGCCCCTGGTGAGTTGTTGTAGTTAATGGCCTCAGTGGGATCCATTAATGCTCTACAAAACTTTAGGGTTTCCTTCTGACTTTGACTTCTTCAGTGACTTCTTCAATCTCCTTTCAATAGCTGCAATTCATGGACTCAGCTCCAAGTAGTGCGTGGAGCTCATTTAAAAGCAAAAAGCCCTGATAAACCAGGACTCTCCTTGCAATTTCCAGCAAGTGTCCATGGCTAATTGGAGAGGTTTGGGGAGTGTAGCTGAAAGCTGAAGACAACAATCATATACAAGTATTTCATCTTTTTAAAGTTTTCTATTACTATTCTAAAGAATAGGTGACAGCACACCATCCTATTCATGGCCATCCAGAGTGACTCCTAATGAAGTCAGCACATGTAGGAAAAGCAATGATCCAGAGATCAGGCACTGTATGCACAATCTTCCCCCCCACCTCCCCAGCCCCACCATTTCCCTCATCAGCCTCTTGGGAATTTAAATCACTCGTGTTGAAAGCCAGCCTTAGTCCACTCAAGTCTGCACTCAATGTTATAGCTCACCTGCCCCAATTCCCACCTGCTTTACTTAGACAACTGGCTGCCAACAGGCACAGGGGGATCTTCTTTTAGTTACAAAGAAACAAAAAAAATAAAGCAGAGTATAGTTTCATGGAAAATAATGACACTCTTTGAGTGTAGGCTACGTCCATACAATCTGTACATATAGTAAGGACATGGCTAATGGGACAGACTGCAGAAAGACAGAGCAAGCTTTAACCTTCCTAAAGGGCAAACCAGCCGCTGGGTCTCTGAGTGAACAGAGTATCGGGAGGAGTCACAACGTGTCCAGATAGTGCCCTAAGGGGATGTTAGAAATTGTCACTTTAAACAGGACATGTGGGAATGGGAGACTTAGGTAGATGCACAGGAGACAGGGGAGAGAATGGGACAAGACCCCCAGCATGAAGAGCTGGGCTCACAGCATCACTGATGAGCTGCCACAGACTGAATAAGCAACCCAAAGACGTCCTTACTTTGGCAGTGACTTGGAAAGCCACATCTCTGATGGGATTCCTGGAAGATCCGGGTTTTCTTCTGTCAGATAGTCCCCAGGACTCTGCAGAGATGAGGAAGAACATGAAGGGAGGTTGCAGGGATGTTCCCCAACTTCATCAGCTGCAGAGCACAGAGCTGGTAATCTCACAAACTGCTGATGGAGGCAAATGAGATGGGGACTGATGAGTGAGATGGGGACTGCTGGATGAACATGCACGGCCTGGACCTCAGTTCTTGTTCCCAGTGATCCTGCTGCTCTGCATCAAGGCTCCCAGCTTCGGGAGCTTCTTCCTGAGGTGTCAAACAGAAACTGTCACTGCAAAGACCCCTGTGGATCCCGGGCTGTGGCAGTAGCTGCTCAGGGCTGGAGGCTGCCAAAAGAATCCTGCCTGAGGGTCCCACCTTGCTCAGGGGACAATGTGGCAGCCAGGACTCCTGGGGCTGGGGCTTCCTCAAGCCCCAAGGCTCCCGTGGGGCAGCTCCAACCCTTGTGTGGGTGCTGGGGGCAGAAGGAGAGAATCCAGGGCAGGTTTCCCTGGCACTGGCTGCCCCTCTTCTCCCCCACGCCGGGGTGGGCAGTGCTGGCTGAGCCCAACACAGCACCTCACACAGCCCCCCAGGCCCCCACACCAGCACCCCCAGCACCCGCAGCCCCAAGCTGGGCTCCCCTCCCTGCCCCGGCCCCGCACAGCCCCCAGCACAGCCAGGAGCCCCGCGGGGCCTCACAGCCAATGGCTGCACTGGGCACGAGGAGGTCACTGCTGCCGCAGCCCCTGATAGGCCAGCTGCAGGGAGAGGGCGTGGCTGCTGCTTGGGAGGTCCCCGCTGCGGGCAGAGCTGATTGGGCAGCAGCAGGGCTGGCTCTGCCTGGTGACTGTGAGGTCACCGCTCCCGCAGCGCCTCATTGGGCAGCAGCCGGGCCCTGCGGGGCTCTGCGCTGCTGAGATCATCTCCGCGGAGCAGCTGCTGAGCCCGGGCTGGGCTCCTGGCGGGGAAGGGCTGGGGAGGCCATTGCTGCCCTGGAGGGCAGGGCCAGAGAGCGGGGCGGGACGGCGCTGTGACGTCATGTCTTTGTGAGCGCCTGATTGGCCGGCAGCAGGCAGGCAGGCGTGGGCGGTGGGTGGGGGGTCTCTGTGGTGAGAGGAGCTGAGAGGGCAGCAGTGGCTCCTGTGTGGGGAAGGGGTTTGAGGAAGCTGCTGTCTCTGAAGGCCACAGGCAGCATGAGGGATGTGGTGGGTTTGCACCTGTGAGGTCACCTCCATGTGAGCAGCTGGGTTTGGGGTTTAGCCTTTAGGGTTGTGATCAGTGGCACAGAGCCTGGTTGGAGACCTGCAACTATTGGTATCAGGAGTCAGTCAAAACCTGTTCAGTTTATTAATCAGTGACCTGAAGGGACAGAGTGCACCCTCAGCGAGTTTGCTGAGGATAGAAAAGTGGGAGGAATGGCTGATAACCCTTAGAGGTCTGTGCAGGCTTTGAGAGGGACCTGGGCAGCCTGGAGAGCTGGGCATAGAGGAACCTCATGAAGTTCAATACGGGCAAGTGCAGGGTCTTGCAGCTAGGGAGGAATAACCCCATGCACCAGGACAGGCTGGGGGTTGACATGTTGGATAGCAGCTCCACAAAAAGGGACCTGGGAATCGTGTTTTGCAACAAATTGACCATGAGCCATCAGTGTGCCCTTGTGGCCACTGATACTGGTGGCTGAGGTCTGACGGTACTCAGAGTGCCCCCACAATATTGCAATGGCAGGAGATGTCTTTGGGTGGCCACTAGCTCCAGGCTGTGGTGTTTCACTGCGGGTGCAGGAATCGCCCTCCACTGCCCCTTCCCTGGGCCTCCTGGGTCCCCACTGCCTCTCTGTGGATTGCAGAGCCCTCCTTTCCCCATGTGCGCCTGGGTTTAGTGCTGTACCTTCTGGTCCCTGCACTGTGAGTCATCCCTGTTTCGTTAAAGCTGCACTCAGTGCCCACTCCCAGACAAACCCTGTGCCTGGAGATCCCCTGGGGGTTCTCTCATCAGCACAGCCACGTGTGGGGCAGCCTGGCACAGGCAATGCAGAGACCATTGCCTGTCTGCAGTGGTCAGTGAGAGATGAACCCTAGATTGAGGCTAACAGATCACTCTGGAATGCTGAGGTCATCCCCTGGATCTCATGGAGTTCACAAGCAGAAGAGCAGGCCCATTTGTGGTTGCACACCCTTGGGCATATTTTTTGATTCCAGTTTCTAAAGAGAGGCCAGATTCAGGACCATCATAGGTCAGATCCCCTTTTATCATGGAAATGTTATTCTGGAATCCAGATGTGGCTTAAGGAAGCCCAAGGACAGGTCCTGCCTGTTCTTCCAGGGTACGAGGAAAAACAAGCCTCTCTACCAGGTTATGAGAGTTCCTGGGCCATATTTGCAGAATAAAGCATGGAAGGACATCACGGAAGTGAGGAAGTCAACTGTAAATAGAGAAAGTCCTGCTGCCCTCCTGGAATGTGTCTTCAGGAAAGATGAACTGCCGTGGGAAGGCTGCCTCTAGACTTTCCTTCAATTCACTCATGTTCAGTTTTGTGTGTTGGAGCTTTGAATGGAACCATGGAAACCTGTGCTGAGTCTTGGTTGCCATTTCTCTTATATTAGAGAGATTTGAGATCACACTCTAACCATAGGCACGAGAGCTGAGATCTCCTAAACAACACTGGACCCCTGGTCTCAACCCACCTGCCCTTGTCCCGCCGTGACTCTGTACCCCAGAGGTCCCTTGGTGTCAGTGCTGGAAAAGACGCTGCAGAGGGAAACTCTCCTCCCTGCACTGGGCACATCCAAGGGAGCTCAAAGAAGCGGCTCAGAGAATCCCCCCTCTCTGCTAGTGAAGGGGGAAGCCTGGCTACCTGCTTTATCATGGTCTGTGTTTAAGGGCTAAATGAGAGATTCCTGTGCAGACACGACAAAAGCTAGGTATCTTTATTTTATTATTTATTATTTTAAGATGGATGTAAAAGAGAGAGGTAAAAATGAAAGAAATGGATGAAATACAGCCTTGATGCCAGATATCCTGGTGAGTGAATGAAACAGTTGTTATCACTGACCTTGTACCCACTGGATGAGTTTCCTCAGTGCCTCCTGGAGCTCCTTGTTCCTCATGCTGTAGATGAGGGGATTCAGGGCTGGAGGCACCACCGAGTACAGAATGGACACAACCATATCTAGAAGTGGGGAGGAGATGGAGGGGGGCTTCAGGTAGGCAAACAATGCAGTAATGGCAAACAAGGAGACCACGGCCAGGTGCGGGAGGCACATGGAAAAGGCTTTGTGCCGGCCCTGCTCAGAGGGAATCCTCAGCACAGCTCTGAAGATCTGCACGTAGGACACCACAATGAAAGTGAAACACCCAAAGACTAAACAGGCACTAACCACAATAATCCCAGCTTCCCTGAGGTAGGAGTGTGAGCAGGAGAGGTTGAGGATCTGGGGGATCTCACAGAAGAACTGCTCCACCACATTGCCTTGGCAGAGTGGCAGGGAAAATGTGTTCCCAGTGTGCAGGAGAGCATGGAGAAACCCACTGGCCCAGGCAGCTGCAGCCATTTTGACACAAGCTCTGCTGCCCAGGAGGGTCCCATAGTGCAGGGGTCTGCAGATGGCAACATAGCGGTCGTAGGCCATGACAGTGAGGAGAAAATACTCTGCTGACATGAAAATAGTAAAACTTAAGACCTGCCCAACACATCCCAATTAGGAAATGGATCTGGTGTCCATTAGGGAATTGCGCATGGATTTGGGGATAGTGGTGGAGACCGAGCCAAGGTCGAGGAGGGAGAGGTTGAGGAGGAAGAAGTACATGGGGGTGTGGAGGCGGTGGTCGCAGGCTACGGCTGTGATGATGAGGCCGTTGGCCAGGAGGGCAGCCAGGTAGATGGCCAGGAAGAGCGAGAAGTGCAAGAGCTGCAGCTCCCGCGTGTCTGCAAATGGCAGGAGGAGGAACTCGTTGAGGGAGCTGCTGTTGGACATTAGCTCACTGCAGTTATGTGGGCCTGTCTAAGGAACAGAAAACAATGAAAGGTTAGGAGGGACTTTACAAGAAATAAAATTCCAATGTCATTTCCTTTATGACACTGCCCACCATTGCCTCTCTTTAGTAAGATTGTCTTAGTGCAGTTCCTTTGCTTGAGCTCCATTTTCACTGGTTGAGTGTGCTGTGAGGAGCAGAGACCTCAACTCGTGAGCTGTCTGTGCTGAACAGTAGTGGGAAGTGGGGAACGGAGGCCACACTTTTGGATGTTCTACCTTTTCTGACAGGTGAGATCCATTCAAGATATAGATGAGCTTTTCAGCATCTTTACTCCCAAGAGTAAGCAAAGAGGTTTGAGGAACAGTAATTTTTAGTCTGTTTGAGATGTCCTTGTCACTCCTTGGGCGTATTCCCCAAAGGACAAGTCCTTCACATTTCAACTCTGAGTCCTTAGAGGAATGCATCCACAGTCACTTATGTGCAGAGTCGGGACATCTCGTTTGTCTGTTAAGTTTCGTTCCCAGAGGTCCTGTGCACCGGTCTCCTTGAGCTAGTGTCATCATGCTCATATGGTGCCCTAAAAGGAGACAGGCCCTGCTGGGAGCAGAGCTGTGCAGTTTCCAAGTGCCCACCTCCACCTTTCTCACCCTGTCTCCATACCCCTAAGGGAGGGCTCCACACTCCTGGCCAAAGTCGCACAGGACTCATTTCAGCTGCTTCTGAACAGCCTCCCACCACCACCTCCATACCCTCAGCATCTCTGCAGCTTCCTCACGGGTCACTCAGATATCACAGAATGGCCATGAGAGAGCAGAGCCTTTCTGAAGGGAAGGGGGCAGCCTGGCAGGACACTACAGGGCAAGAGCCAAAGGACTGGCAACACTGAAGATGGGCTCTCCTTAAGGGAGAGTCAGCTCAATTCCCAGACCCAGGGACTGCTTTTCCTGCAGCTCTACAGGACAGGCTTGGAAAGAACCTCATTCCCATTCAGACCTCTCTGTTCCACAACTTGTAGCATTAATGTCCGAAGTGCAGCTGAAAACACTCAACCATGGGAAGCTGAGAGCAAGAACAGGAGCAGCATGGACAGGAGAAGAATTAAGGAGCAACACCTTCAATGTATGTGGGTGGAGGAAGGGAGAGGGACAGGGAGGCATTGTGGAAAACCTTCACCTTACCAGCTGGGTACGTCACCTCACAGAGGGGGACACCTTAGTCCCTTGGTGGGGAGGCTGGAGATGGTCCCGCGGCAGGAGAGATCGCCCAGGTCTGGCTGCAGAGGAGGCGGCTCCTGCCCTGCACTTCCTGCCCCTTCCCTGCCCATCTCTGCTGCCTGCAGCTGTCCCTGCCGGCAGCCCTTCCTCTGTCCCTGGCTCTTGTCCCTGCTCACAGATCCCATACGACCCTATCTGTGCTCAGCTCTGCCCTGCACAAACCTCTGGGCAATGTCCAAAGACAGCTGTGCAGTTGCAGGTCCTAAGAAATAGGTCACATAAAGTCCTAGGAGGCCACAAAGATGATATTGATGCTGCCTCTAGGCTAAGGGGGGAATGAAGCAGATTGCTGAGGTTTCTCACCTCTCTATTCATTCTCTCTTAATCTTTCAGAGAGAAGGTTTAGGACTCTCAGATCCTTACCAAAGTAGAAAACTTGTTCCTTCCTTCTCCCAGCCATAATAAGGAGGCTGAAAGAGCAGAGACCTGAAGGAAAGCTCCTTCCCTTTCAAGTAGCCCTTCTCTTGCTCTTCTCCAGGAAAGGACCCCTCGTGCATGTGGCAGGGAATCTCCTCCTCCTGCTAAACCCTGGATACTCCAGGAGAGAGACCTTTTAAAATCCCAATCCTTAATTATATGCACTGAGTTCAGAAGAGCCCTCCAGGAACCTCAGCAGATTTGCCCTGCTCACCGTGTCAAGGGCTGGAAAGGTTTCTCCCACAACAAGTTCTCCTCTCTGCTTCATACTGCTGTTCCCCTCTCGCTGCCTTCTCTCCTCTGCTGTCCGCAGCAGCAGGCAGTGCCCGCAGCCCTACTGCTCTTGGCACAGGAGCTGCTCCTGCACTCGGCTGTCTCTGGGCAGTGCTGCCAGGCTGCCACGAGCTGCCTCCGTCCCAGGAGCCTGGCCCCGCTCAGGAGCAGAGGAACAGCTGAACTCATCAATTTCTCTGTCCCTTGTGCTCCCTCCTCCTGGGAAATGTGCATGAAGTAAGCTAAAAGAATCACACTTGTTGTCCTTTCCTAATTAATGGGGGAAAAAAGGATTCCAAAATTGCCGTCTGTTTCATCAGAGGATGACTATCTATGAAAGTTGGAAGTGTCCCACTCTGGAAGGCTCTAGTTATGAAGCCCCTAATAGGCAGGACACCCAGAAAGAGGCAAGAGGGGGGCACCACGCGAGCACCATGTAGTATAATGTAGAGACCCTGGCGGATCATTACAGTGCAAAAAGTTCATATAATTCAGTGCAGACATTTAATTCAGTGACATAGAAATAGGTTGCAGGGCCAAGACAGATGCCTGGCTTGTCCAGCATAACCAGATGTCTCCTCTAGGAGGCACAGCCTGGGGTCTATGGCAAACCATGTCCAATCCCTCCTGCAGCTGAGCATGCTTCATAAGTGGGAGAGGCACCTCACACCAAGGGGTCTGCACTGGTCTCTGCTCTCCTAAAAGCTTCTCGCTTTGTTCCCACACAACCTCTTTGCACCCTGGAAAACATGATGGGGCTAATGCTGACCCCAGGATTGGTGGATCACAGTTGGCTCAAGCCCAAGGACATCTTCAGGGGCACCTTCTCCTGCCTGGACATGGGCTCACCTCTGTCCCAGGCCCCAGGGTGCTACAAATCAGCTCCGGCAATAAAATCCTCTCCTGTCGTTCCCTCACAGGCCAGCTCTGTTTCTCCCTGGTCTTGGGCACTGCAGCCTTGGCTCTCTTAGTGGGAACCTCCTCTCACCATTGCATTGACCCCTGCTCTCCATGCCAGCATGGCTCTGCTCTCAATGGGGCCATTGCACACAGTGTCTTTGGCTCTTGGTAACAGGTTTCACCAGGACCAATCTGTCTTCTGTGGCACATCCTGATGTTTTGCAGCCCAAATATATGCAAATGCCTGTAGCCTGGCATGGAGACAGAAGCACAAGCTGTCACAGGACCTCAACATCATTGCAATAACTGAGATGCATTATCACCACTCACACAACTGGAGGCCTGCGCTGCTGGGGTAAAAGCTCTTCAGGGGAGGCTGTGAGGGAAGAGGAGGAGGGGGCAGGTCCTTTGTGTGGAGGGGCAGCTCGGCTGGACAAAGTGCTTCCACGGCATGGACAAGGTTTGGGTATGTGCTTGTGGGTGAGCATCAGATGAAGGGTGACATCATGCTGGGAGCTACAGACCATGCAGTCAGGCTGATGGCGTGGATGACATCTTTAAGCAACATGACAAAGTCTGTGGATCATAGGCCCTGGTTCTTACTGGCAGAACAGGTTGAAAGGCTACTGAATCCCCCTAACATTCCCTGGAAAGGCAAAGACCAGGATGTAAACAGGCCGTGAGGTTTCTGGAGTGTGGACACCAGATGCAACAGAGAAGTCTCAGTTAAGGTGGAAGATATGCAACAGTTTGGGTAGCAACAGGACATAAAATACTACTACTGTTAATGAAAAATGAAGTGGAAAAATATTAAAAATATAATATAAATATTTAAAAAATAGTGAAGAAACAATGTTCAGCATTGGTATGGGATGCTGAGGGAGTCATTTTTTAGAGAGCAATGACAATTTCTCCAGGCTGAAAAATATCCGTGAAATTATTTTCCTCAGCCTCCTTGAGCGCCTTGTTCCTCGTGCCGTAGATGAGGGGGGCTCAGTGCTGCAGGCACCACCATGTACAGAACAGCCGCTACCAGATCCAGAGCAGGGGAGGAGACACAGGGGACCTCAGGCAGGCAAAGATGCCAGTGCTAAGAGAAAAACAGACAATGGGCAGGTGCGGGAGACACATGGAAAAGCCTCTGTGCCGGCCCTGCTCTCAGCACAACAGCAAAGATCTACTCATAGGGTAAGACTGTGACAATGAAACAATCAAACATCAAACTGGCACTAGTAATAAGATGCCTAACATGGCTGAGGTAGGAGTGTGAGCAGGAGAGCTTGAGGGTCTGAAGGATTTCACACAAGAACCGTCCACAGAGTTCTCTCTACAGAAAGAAAACAGGAAAGCGTTAGCATTGGGGACAGGAACAGATACAGTAGGGCACCTGTAGGAAAACGATGTCACACTACAGTGCTTGCTGGGCAAGTGCCCCAGGTTATGATGAGTTTCCTACCTCTATGCTAATAAATGAATTCCAACACTGACTGTAGGGAAAATCCATCCCGCCTGCACACAGCGTGCTGCAAAAATAGGAGACACATCACACTGAGCTCTGTGCTCTGGTCTCTGAACTCTCACACCCTTCTAGCTCTCCTGCCCTGAATTTCTGCTCACTCCGCCAGATGGTATGAACAGGGACTGGGCTAATGAGGTCCTCAGGGTGGATGGACCGCTGGCTGCCCAGGCCTAGGGACTTCTGCAGTAGCACCTTTGCTTTCCCAGAGATTGCTTCAAGAAATCTGCCATCCTGCCCTGTCCCGCAGGCTAGGCAGCTGTGATAGCCACAAGTGGTCCATGTGCCCACCTACAACCCCTGCACACGCACACCCATGGTCCGTACGGCACTGGCAGGGCCCTTGGGTGCCTAAGATCCCTTCGTTATCTCCTTAACACTGCTTTGTGGACTCAGAGGGCTGCTGGTGCTGTACATGGGCCAGAGTGGGCAAAGGCACTTCTGGAGCTTCCTCACAACCTGCTGATCTCTCCATGGGCTTTGGAGTCTTCAGTCATTGGAGTCTTCACTCAGTGTCCTTGGAGTGTCCTTTTCTCTGGCACAGTGATGCACAGAACCTGCCTCCAGCAGCAGCATCCCTGCACATCTGGGCATGCACTGATGCAAGAAGGAGAAACATGTCCTAAGGATTCATGGTTTAATTCTGCATTTCAGATACCCTAATTCATATTGCTTTCATGTACCCTCATACCGGTTTATTACAAGATGAAATTGGAGAGGATAAATAGCAACGGTCCTTCCCGCTCTCTCCCCCTTTTTTTTCTCTTCTTTTTCAGTTTATATTTTCAGTAGGAGTTGGAGGAGGACCTGGAGCTGAGCCCACAGCAGGGCACCAAGACTGCAGGTTGTCACATATCCTTTGGATGGAGGCTCTTCCCATCTGCTGGCCTGATGGTCATCAACCAGGTGGCCAAGCCGGTGATGAGAGCCTTACACTGGGAGTGACTCAGGGGAGAAGACTCCAGCAAGAGTGAGGAATTGATGGCCTGGGTTGGCAGGGAAAGGTGCAAGTGATGTGGACAAAGGAACCTCTGGAGAGAGCAGGGGGATGCAGGGAGCTCTGCTTAGGGACGGAGAGAGAGCCTGTCAGGATTGTAGGGATGAGGATTAGCCGGCAGAGCAACAGAGCTGGCCTTGTGTAGATCTCTACTATGGACCTCTAGAAAGACATCATGATGGGAGCCCCATGGTTTTCACCAAGACATTGTGATGGTGTCTTTCTTCATGGTCTCCACCAAGGAATCATGATGGGACCTCCATAGTCCCCACAAAGGCATCATGATGGGGTCTGCCATGGTGTCCAGCAGGGCATGATGATAGGGTCCCCATGGAAACCACCAGGGCTTTGTGATAGCAGTGGTAGCCTGCCCATAAGGCCATTGTGAGCGGGTGGTCCCCATGGTGACCATGTTCTTGTTGGGGGCTAAGGCCCCAGGTTCCCCACTCTGAGGAGAGCAGCTCCAAGCAGCTCTGAAGGGTGGAGGACCTCAGGAAAGGCAGCCATTTAGTAAGCATCTGTCAAGAAGAAGAATGCTCCATACAAACAGTTGTTAAAATTAGGAAACATCGCTGGAGCCCAGCTTGACTAAACAGGGAACTGGCATGTGGCCTTCAAGTCAGTAAGGCAGCATGTGGAAAGGGGAAGAAGGGAGAGGCTGCAAAGGAGTAGGTCAGAAATATTGTCTGGTAAAGTAAGGATGGTTTGAGGAAAGCCAAATCTCCCTGCTCCTGCTTCAGTGAGAGTAAAAGAATGAAGAAGAAAAATGTGGGCTCATGGCTGAATGGGACTGGGATTCTAGCAAGTGCAGCCCTGCTTGGCTTCAGTCAACCTTCACCAACAAGGTGAAGCCCGAGAAATGTCTAAACGGTGCAAGTGGAGAGGTCACTTCTCTGTCCTTGCCCTGGCAAGTGTGTGCCCTGGGCAGACCATGGGGTTGCCTGAGCTTGGGGCTTGGTTTGGGGGTTTGGTGTTTGGTAAGACAGGATCAAAGTCCTGTGGGATGAAAGAGCACAAAGTCTGAGCACAGGTCGAGATGAGGGTGAGCCTCAGCTCCATGATAACTGCTGCGGGCTGCTCTTTGGGTAGAAGTGGGATGGAGGACAGTCTGTGGCAGAAGACAGTCTTCCTCCTGGAGGCACCAAAGCAGGCTTGCTGTTCTTCAGTTCCTCAGCAGGGTTTCATGCACTGTGCTGATTAAGATAGAGATGATAGGCCAGAAAAGAGCAAAGGAGCCCTTAGCACAGATCCCCTTGAGAACTTTATCTAGGGCTCTGCTTCCTGCCTTACTTCATGGCCATGGTGAAAGTAGTGCAAGAACATGGTGCTGCCAAATTAGAAGAATGAAAATGTATTTCAAATTGTTAAAGACTGCCTGAAGTTTTGGAAAAGGCCGTCTTTGTTATTCTTTCAGGATATTCCTGCTTATGACTATAATCTGCTTTAGGGGATGGATTCAATTTGATCACGTAGAGAGGCTGGTGCTGCTGGAGATGCCCTGGGCTAGTTCCCTTGTGGTGCTGAAATTTTTGGAGGTGGCTCCTGCAGGCCCTTAGCTTGTCATTAGGAAGAATATCTGAAAAAAAAAAAAAAAAAAAGGCTAAGACCTCTTATTTTCCCTCCATTGACTAGAAAGGGAAATGCAGACAACTGCATTTGACAGAGACATCTGCATGAGGCAACTTTCTTTTTCAGGTGCTCATTGTAATCAGTCTAATGTTAAGACACTGCTTTCCAATTAGCTATAGAAGATTTGAAAATTGAAGAAAATTATGAAAAGAATCATGGCTCCTGAGGGGTTTTGCATTTGACTGACCCCTTGGGAGTAGTTGGTGCTGAGTCCATGAACCACCAATGCTGATAGGAGACTGAAGAAACTTCTCAAGAAGTTCAAGTCAGAAGCACATCCCCAAGTTTCTTGGAGAGTTAATGGGTCCCACTGTGGTTCATTACCAAGCAAAGCCTCCCCAGGGACTGATTAGAGCAGAGAGTTGGAAGTCATGATTAAACATAGGAAAAATGCAAAGTGCAGGTGCCTCTGATGCCAAGTCAACCCTACATGTGTGTTTTCAAGCAGATTGACCAAACAGAGGCCCAGTCCCTGAGTAGGGATGTCCTTTCCATCAGGCTTTGCTCAAGGCTTTTGGTTGGAGCAGTGTATAGGTGGGGGTGTTCAAGGTCTAGAGCAGGACACTGATCCAGGACCTCTTGTGTCCCCGGGGGAAAGCAGGCAAGGAGGCCCTGTTGCCAGGAGGAAGAAGTTTCTTCTCTTAAGCCTCAATGGCAGAGACACCAGCCATGGCCAAGAGGACATAGACCTAGTTCTTGAGAAGGTTTTGGCACCACCCTCAGCTGTCTCTCCCTTGGGCTCTCTTTCCCATGCCTGTGCCTGTTTCCCTGCAGCCTGTAAACATCAAGCTGCTTCCCCACCTTGTTCTCACCCCAGCATCTCTCCATCTTTCCTCATGTCTTTCTGTCCTTAGTGACTGTTGTTTGAAACACAATGGCATGGTTTGCTCTCAGGTCCCCTCCAGGTGACATGATGCACCACAGCACTGCTCTTAAGTGACATTTCTCTTTTCTTCAAGTCAAGTCTGTATCCCAAGCGGCAGTTTGTGGCTCTTTCCCCTTCTCAGTTTCTTTCCCACTACCAGAACAACTTCCATCGTCCCTGAAACCACCCTGCAGGCAGTCACAGGCTCCTGCTCTGTTCCCATTAGCTGTGGCACTTGAGCAAGCTAGAGAAGCTCATGGCCTTCAGCTTCTGCATGCAGGCCATGTGCTGCCCAGGCCTGAAAAAGCAACCTCACCCCAGTAGAAGGGTCTCGCTCTGGTAATGTCAGCTGCTGATCCAGAGGAAAAGAACAAAAAAGGAATATTCAGCAGAAACCTTAACTTCTTTGCACTGGACAAGCCCAAACCCTCTCCTCACAACCCTCTCCTCACAGTGGGGCAAGTGATACTCGAGCCCCCAAACACCTTGGGGGCCTGACACTGAACTCACTTCATGTGATGAGCAGAGTTCTTCTACAGAGAGCCCCAGCTGGATGCAGTAGTTAGAGGCACTCTAACGAGTACAGAGTAGGGACTCCTCTTCATGCAGTCAAGGACACTGTGGCTTCCAGAGCACGTTGCTGGCTCACATGCAGCTTGCTGCCCACAAAGGTCCTTCTCCAAAGAACTGCTGCCCAGCCGGACATTGCCCAGTCCATATCACTGCAAGGGTTGGTTTATCCCAAGGGCAAGACCTGGTTTTTGTCCTAATTGGAACACCATCACTACGAAGTATGCAATGCTATCCTGCGTAGCCAAGCTGATCTCCCAAGGCGTGTTCTAGTTTTAATTAGCGTCGGGATGGACCATCCTTTTGCTGGGTGGCTGTGCTCCTTAAACACCTGCTGGCTTTCCTAAGCTCCACCACCCTTCAGATTGTCAGTTTCTCCCATGGGGAGGGAGCCTACGCAAGCTCTCACCCAGACCTTGATCCATCCCATGCAAGAGCTCCTTCCATCTGAGCCGTCCCTTCACATCAAGGACATCCACCTCATCCTGCTCTTCCCCCCTAACCTTTCTTCGTGTGGAGCTTGTCCTCTGCCATCACAGCCCTCTAGTCATGTGAGTGGTCTCAAAGCATCTCCATTATTCCAACCGTGTTTCCATGCAGTGACAGCTTGTGCCTCTCCATCTGCTCTCCTCTGTGCCCCAGGCTGCATGCACTTGTGTGCGATATTGGGGTTGGAGAGCCTCAGCTGTGGCACAAAGAAGAGGTCTGCAATGGAGAAACCTGTTACCAAGAGCCAAGGACACCGTGTGTGCAATGGCCCCACTTGACAGCAGTGACTTGCTCATGTAGAGAGCACTTGTCAGGGCTATGCTGAAAGGAGGTTCCCACAAAGAGAGAAAAGCCTGGAATTCCCAAGGTCAGGGAGAAACAGGAGAGGGATTTGGCTCCTAGGGGTGATTAATGGCAGCTTGGGCAACTTGGGTGAACCTCTCTCCAGGAAGGACAAGGTGCCACTGAAGAAGCCCCTGGACCTGGGCAGGCTGTGATTTACCACACGGAGGTCATCGTTGGCCCATTTCCGTTAGCCCATTTGTGAAGAGTTTCTGGAGAAGGAGAGCTCCAAGATTTTAAGGGTGAGGCTACTAGAGCAGAGACCTCTTTCCACCATTGGATGACAGGAGCAAGGACAATGTTAGTGATGTTCACTGGGTGACTGGATGGCAGTCCAAGCCAGGACCTTCTTCACTGGTGCGTTGTCCTTCAGGGAGATCAGTTCAGCTCTGTCCCAGGCACCAAGGTGCTGCAGAGGGAGCTCAGGCAGCAAAACCCTCTCCTGCCAAGGCTGGGCAACCCACCTCTGTTTCCCCCTGGCCCTGGGCTCTGCAGGCTATGCTCTCTTAGTGGGACCCCTCTCTCACCATCACATTGCCACCTGCTCTCCATGACAGCATGCCCATGCTCTGAAGGGCAGGCACCAGAAATGCTGTGTCCTGGCCCTTGGTGTAGAACAAGTCTTACCGTCACCAACCTGTTCTTGGCGCCACAGCTGAGGCTCTGCAATGAAAACATGCACAAGTGCATAAAGCTTGGGGCAGAGAAAGGAGCAGATGGAGGTGCCCATCTGACTTAGAAATATTGCTGAGGTGTGCTGGAATCTCACACGTGATTCTACATCTCATACAGTAGCAGGGTACGAGATCTTCAGGAGTGAGCAGAGGAAGATGAGCAAAGGGGCTGCCCTGAGTGTGAAGGGGCAGCTCAGATGTGTGGAGCTCTTTGAACATGAGGGCTAGGGCCTGAGTTCAAGCTTGTAGGTGACAAGGGTGAGATCACAGTGGGAGTGACCAAGCACTCAGGCAGGGTGAGGAGGTGGGTACAGTCTCCTTTAAGCAATGTGAGCAAGAGTGTGACTCAAAGGGCACCCCATGTGCACACAGCCTGCCACCACTGTCTGCAAAGCTCTGGGAATAGTTGTTCTTGGGGACTGGCTGCCTCCTGCAATGAGCTCCCAGGTGCTGGGAGAGGGCCGAGGAGGTAGCAGTGCCCTGGTCCCCGGCACATGTCAGCACCTTCACCTCGCAAACCACAGGAGGACTCACGTCCTTCCTCCCTGCACTCCTCCCAGCGGACAACTCCTCCCCAAAAGGCTGAGGGAGCCTGAGGCCTCCTTGTCCACCGAGAGGACGTGTCCCGGATGGACTCCCATCAACACTGCCAGCTACTTGTTCCCAAGTGCCTGTCCCAGGAATCATTTTCTGGATGAGACTGTTCACTTGTGACAGTCACAGGCATTGCAGGGCCAAGAGGATGGTGACAGCCTGTTCTTCCAGCATTGCCTTGGACAAGCGGCTTGTGAGGAGCAGGAATGGCCAGACCCCATGGGTGTCCCTGCAGCCAACTGTAGGGAGCAGCCTGGGGACGTGGTTGAGTTCAGCACCAAGAAAGTGTGGGTGAAGCAGCAGGGCTGGTCATCACTGGTGCTGGTGGGGCAGGGCTGGGAGAGCTCCTGGCAGGTTCCCTTCTCCCAAGGGGAACATGGGGGCTTCCATGTGTGCCCATCCCTGCACCCGCACACGGCTCCCTGGCTCCACTGTGCAGACAGCACCCAGGGCAGGGTGCTCAGCCCTGGGGAAATGTCCCTCTGACATGGTCCCCATGACAGCCCGCACTGCCCTGTCCCCCACAAACCCTGCTGGGCCCAGCCTTGTACCACGTTGGGGTTGGTGCAGAGCCGTCCTTGGCCTCTGAGCTGGGAGGGAGGCTGGGCAGGGCCGGCTGGTCCTCTGGCTACAGGCACCGAGGCCGGCAGGAAGGAGCTGCCCAGGCAGCCAAACACTGACACTGAAGGTGACCTCAGTGACTCTCCAGGCTCCCTTCCCTGGGCCTCCTGGGTCCCCATTGCCTCTTGTGGGACTGCAGACCTCTCACTAGCCTGCACATTCATTGCTTTTGCCCTTTCCATTTGGGTGGCTCCCCTTGAGTTTCTGACGCTCCATTCACTGCTAGGAACATGGTGCCCTTGGAGATGCCCTGTGCTCTCCTGGAAGCTCCATATCCATCTCCAGCCCTGTCATATGACAGATACGGCCTGACCATTCAACACCTGCAGGACCTCTGAGCACCCACAGCTGAAAATTGAATGCAACCCACATTCCCTAACACATCATCTAGGAGACCATTGCCTGGAGTCCCTGGAGAACCTCAGAAGAGCAACAGACTCTGTGAGGGTTAAAGTCCCTGAGCACATTACAGACGCCAGTTTTGGAAGGAGAGGCCAGTCTCCAAGCATTGTCCTGAGGAAATTCACTTTTATATGAGTGAAGCACGACTGACACAGAAACAGAAGGACAGACATATCTACAGCAGATATGACAATTAGACAGAGTGGGTTCATGCTTCTGGCAAAGTAGCATGAATTAAAAACCTTATGTAAAAAGAAATCATTATAAACACAGAGAGAATTCCCAAAGCACAGAACTCTCTGAAATGCATTAGAAACCACTTGTTAGGAAGGATGGGGAGCTTATTTCTAGCACCGACTGTACTAATTGCTTCAATGCATTCTTGAGACTCTTGTACCTCATGCTATAGATGAGAGGGTTGATCACTGGAGGCACCACTGAGTACAGAACAGAGAGCACCAGATCCAGAGCTGGGGAGGAGATGGAGGGGGGCTTCAGGTAGGCAAAAACTGTGGTGCTGGTCAAGAGGGAAACCAGGTGCGGGAGACACATGGAAAAGGTTTTCTGCCAGCCCTGCTCAGAGGGGATCCTCAGCACAGCAGTGAAGATCTGCACGAAGGGCACAACAATGAAAATGAAACACCCAAAGCCCAAAGAGACAGTAACCCCAATGAGCCCAATTTCCCTGAGGTAGGAGACTGAGCAGCAGGGTTTGAGCATCTGAGGGATCTCACAGAAGAACTGCTCTACCTCATTGCCTTGGCAGAGGGGTAGGGAAAATGTGTTCCCAGTGTGCAGGAGGGAATTGAGAAAGCCACTGGCCCAGGCAGCTGCTGCCATTTTGACACAAGCTCTGCTGCCCATGAGGGTCCTGTAGTGCAGGGGTCTGCAGATGGCAACGTAGCGGTCATAGGCCATGACTGTGAGGAGAGAAAACGCTGCTGAAAACAAAAATGCTACCAGGAAAACCTGGGCGGCACATCTTGAGTAGGAAATAGCTCTGCTGTTCCACACACAATTGGCCATGGATTTGGGGAGAGAAATCCTTTCCGTTTCTCAAGGAAACACCCATATTTCCTCTCTCTCCCTTATTTCACCTCCCTTTTCTGCGACTCTGCTCTGCCCTGGTTGAATGTGTCATGTGCAGCAGGGACTCCTGCCCATGGCTCCAAAGAAGTTTTTTCTGCTGTGCTGCAGGTGTAAATGAATGTGTCAAACGACTCTTTCAGGAAATGCCTGCCCTGCCTTTCCTTTTGAAAAGTGCCCTCTGAAATGCGCTCACAGTTAGACCCGTGAGCAGATGCGAGCCATGTAGCACCCTCCCAGCAGGAGAAGGAGCCTGTCTTGGTAGAGGATGATCTTCCCACACAGAACTTCCCCCCTCGATCCTGTGGGGAGCTTCGCGTCCTGCTGGGCAGTGCGGGGGCTGTCTCTGGGGTCACGAGCTCTGTAAGTTGTGTATAAAGATTTTCGGTTTCACAGCACCAAAGTCTGTGAATCCTTCATACACTGCAAATTTCCCATTGTCCATCTTTTCCCTGCTGCCTCCCATGCAATTAATGTGGCCTTCCAAGAAAATCCTGCTGCTCTGTGCTCTCCACAAGGTATTTGTGCACAGCATGAAGATCTCTCCTGGCCTTCTCTGGTCTAGGCTGAACAAACATCCCTCTTCCAGCCTCTCCTTACCTGCCCCATGCTCCAGCCCCTGACCAACTTGTTGCCCCTGTGCTGAAGTCCCTCCCATTTGTTCGTTTCCTTGCAGAACTGGAGAGCCCAAGTGGGATCCGGTAGAGAGGCATGGTGTCCACTGTGCCAAAAAGAGCGGTAGAACACGCATGTGGCCCCACTGGCCATGCTCTCCCAAATAAAAATCCATGAGGATGGCCAAACTATGTCACAGGGACCCAAAGGGCCTCCCCTTGCTGACCACTAAGGCACTGAGATGAGATGTGGGTGCCCTTGGCCACCACCAGGACATACCCCTGGGAGTCCCTATGGCAACAGCCAGGGCTTTGAGATGGGGGTGGCATCATGTCCCCAGGGCCATTGTGCAGGGCCATGGGCAGTGCCCATGGCAACCAAAGCTGTGTTGGGCCAGAGCACCACCCTTGGGGTCGCACTCTGAGGAGAGCAGCTCCAGCAGAAGGAGCAGCTCGCGTTGGTCCCCAGAGCAGCAAGTCCCCGGGTGCAGCAAGTGCCCTGGAGATGGAGAAGGAGAGGCAGGCGAACGCCTGCTCCCAGCCCAGCAATGGGCGTCCTGCCAGGCGCAAGTGCACAAGGAAAGTGAGTGCTGGGGCTGGAGGGATGGGAGCACAAGGTTGGAGAGCACAAGCATGGGGGGCCAAGCCAGCCAGGTGTGACCTTCTCTGGCCAGGGGCTGCTTCTTGCTGGCTGTGGGGATTTTCTCGAACACAAAGCATGACTGGAATGCTCCAAGGCCCATATGGATCCTGGGAGCCCTGTGCAGAGAGTCAGAGATCCTCTTTGGACCACGTGTAGCTGGGCTGTGCTCGACCATGAGCTTCCCTTCGACATGGGGCTGGGGCTTCCCGTACCTCAGGGGCTGCTTGTAGCAACACAACCCTCTCCATCATGTGCCTCCTTCTTCCCGCATGTGGGCAAGCGGGAGCCGCACGCAGCGAGGCAACGCAGGCGGACCCCGACTTCGTCCCCACAAAAGGACAGGCAGCCTTTGCTATCTGACCCCCAGGGCTTTGAAGATGCTGATCAGGCCATCGCAAAGGTACAGAGCTGAGCAGTGAGGCTGGCAAAGGCCCTGCCTGACCGCTGCCCTTCTCAAGACGACTCCTGTGATGCTCAGGGAGACCCTGCCCAGCAGAGCTGGGCTAAGAGCAGAGGTGCCACATCTGCCTCCCAAACCACCGTGCACTGCCAGGGCAGCCAGCCAGGCACATGGAGGCCTGGAGGCTCCTGCATGTAAAACACCAGGATCTACAGGGAAAAAGAAGCTGCCTGCTCCAGAAAAGCCTTGCAGAGCTTCTGCCAGGTACAGGACCAAGGCCATTGATACGGAAGATGTGGCCAGGAGACTGGTGGACATAGTGATGGAGGGATTAGAGACAGTGGCAATAACTTGCAGGGAAGCTGCTGCCAGGGAAGCCTCGGGGACTGCTGGGGGTGCTGTGATGTCTCTGGAGTGCGGAAAGAGACTGGAAGAGTCCATGTCTCTTAATTTGCCTGCCCTTCAAAAAGCCAAGCGAGATGCTGGTGTTCCCCACCAGGCAGTTCCAGAGCATGGCCACTGCTTGCCTGAGGCCAGACCTGGGCCTTGTGCGCTGGGAAAAACAAGGATGGCGCCAGAAGTGTGGTGCTTAGCCCAGTGTGTCCTTGATGCAGAGGCAGGTGTAGGCTGAGGACCCTCTGTTTAGGTGTGCAGGTAGTGGCGTGCTGCAGTGCTCTGCTCCAGAGCCCAGCCTGCCACCCCAGGGTCCTGCTGGGAGACCAGAGGGAGGACTGTTGGTTTGCCTGTTCTTTCCTTGGAGCATCCTGGTGTGACCCAGGGGTTCTCACAGTTTCATGGTTTCTGTCAGCTGATGTTCAGGCTCTGATCGTCTTGATGATTATCTGAGTCTTTGAGATTTGAGTCACTCGGGTGGAGTAAGTTATCTTCTCGCTCCTTTAAAGGCTTTCTATTGAAGCTGGACCCTCATTACATCTTCCCATTGCAGCCCCTAATCCATTGTGATACCTCATACAAACTGGTAGTTAAACAAAGCAGTCAGAGCCATTTCTGCACTTTGTAGATATGCAGACACTTGCAGACAGAGAGATGCCCCCTCACAAGAATCAGGCCTCTCAGGGTGATGGATGGCTCTGCGATACCTGTTCTTGGTCAGTGGTGGAGGCAGCAGTTTGAAATCCACAGGTCCCTTTGGAAAGAGTCTCCGAATAGCGGATTCCTTGAGCCTGCTTTTAGGGAGCCATCTGGAGGTGGGGATCCAACACCCTGCTGAAGACACTTCCCAGTAGAGGTGTTGTCTTTAGGCCTTTTTTTCAGTGAAATTTACATTATCTCTGAGGATAGGAGGATATCTGGGAACCTCTCCGGGTCCTTGTGCCGTATTTTGCCCACGATCCTGGATTTGTATTTGGGAGAACACAACCAGGAGGGCCACTGACACATTCTACCTCTGTTTTTGGCACAGTGGGCACCATGCCTGTACACCAGACCCCTTTGGTCTTTCCAGTTCTGCACAGGCACCAACAAGTGAGAGGGAGTCCAGCACAGGGACAAGAAGATGGTCAGGGGCTGGAGTGTGCGGCAGAAAAGTAGATGGTGGGAGAGCGAGGTTTGTTCAGGGTAGACCAGAGAAGTCCAAGGAGGATCTTCATGCTGTGCAAATCTCCCTTGTGGAGGGCACAGAGCAGTTGGATTTTCTTGGAGGGTCACACAAATGGCGTGTGAGGCAATAGTGAGAGAAAAAGAAATGAACAATGGAAAATGCTTCTTAGATGTTAAGAACCAATCTTTTTGTCTATGAGCATGGCCAAACTCTGGCACAGGATCCAGAGAGATTCTCAGATCTCCATCCTTGGAGATAACCCAAAGTTCAATGGAAAAAGCCACAAGGACCTGCCTACTGTGACCTGCCTTCAGTAGGGCACTGGATCCCCTGCTGCAGCCTCAAGGAATCTACTCTTCTGAGAAAGGCTCTACAGGTTCTTTGCTTTTAAAAGTCCTCGGGAGGGTTAATTGGTATGTGGTGAGATAGAGATGATATGTCAGAAAAGAGCAAACATGTCTTTAACACGTGTCTTCCCTCCAGAGGACTTGAGACGGGACGTTGGTTTCTACTAGGTTCCAAAACCATGGGTCAGGCCAAGTGGAAAATCTGAGGAAGTTTCTTCAAATCCTATGAATTTTGCCCAGCTTTCTTTCATCTGACCCCGAGGAAAGCCATTTCTGTTTTGCACCTTAGTTATGCTTTGGGGATTGCCATTACACCTCCAAGTAGTGTTTCTGCCCTGGGTATAGTTCCTGGCACCTGCCTGTCTTTGGGACCTGTAGAGCCCTGGCACCCTGCATCTCCCACACTTTTGACCCTGGGTGTCTCAGGACAGGCCCACACACTGCATCCCTCTGTCCAGACTCCCGTATGGAGCCTGTAAGGCACTGTCGTGCCTCAGGAGCTGAATTTTGACTTGTTCACAAGTCGGTGAGATGGCCATCTCCCCACTCCCCTACTGCAGAAGCTTCCAACAACCAACATCCTCTTTCCATAGTGTTTGCACAGTCCTGGAGAAAATCTTGAAGAAGGGAGACTGCATCCCTCTTGAAGCTTTCAGATATGTGGCATTCCAGACACTGAAAAGCAAAGCACGCCTTTCCTCCTTTCTTTTGGTTGCCTATTCAGCCTCTAGCATCCTGTCTTTGGCACAGGAAGGCACAATCTGCACCCTGCGGTCTTTCCCCATTCTCTCTCCTGCCTCTTCTGTGTCTGCTCAGTCTGCTCGATGCACTAGGGTCATGGGAAGTATTGGTTTAGGGAGCTCCCCTGAAGCCATGAGAAGCTGCAGAGCTGGAGGCCTGATGGAGGAAGTCTGGGACGTGGCTGTTTCCCCTGTCCCCTCCTGCTCCCAAACGAAGGGTTGAGGAAGGTCCAGTGTTTTTGGTGTTGGTGGGTTGGGTTTCCTTTGACATCCCCAAGTCCTTCTTTGGGTTGCTGTGAGCAGCCAGGAAAATCCCTCTTCTCTAGGGTCTTGCATCAGGGCCTTTTCCCTACTTTTGCAGAGAAGTGCAGGCAGGTTTGGGATCTCCAAAAGCAGCATGGCCCACATCATGACCCAAGACCCCCAGGAGCTGTGTGGCTCTCCCATTCCCACATGTCCTGCTTAAATTGAGGATTTCTAACACCATCTTTACAGGCCACGAGTTGGCCGTTGTAGAACCGCAGTATTGTGACTCCCCCTGTTACTCTCTGTTCACTCCAGGACCCAGCTCCTGGTTTGCACTTCAGTGCTTTAAAGGTTGCTCTGTCTTTCAGGAAGGCTGTCCCTGATAGAAAGGGAACCTCGTTGACATGCTGGGCTTAGCCTAAACTCAAAGAGCACAATTATTATTTATGAAATTATTTCAAGCTTTATTTCTCTATCTTTGAAATTAAGAAAAACCCTGTGTTTGTTTGCAGCTAGTTCTCTAAGGAAAGCAGTTGGCAGTTGCAGCAGATGAGCTCTAACTTTCAGTTGCTGATTTCAGCAGAACAGAGAAGCTTCTAACAGGAGTGATGGAAGTCCCAGGTGGCTGATGTGAGAAATGACAGGTTGGGGAGGGAAGGAAGAGTGTCCATACAGTGCTTGAGCTCGGGGACACTGGTTCTCTGTATGTCCAGACTTCATTGGGAGTCATTCTGGATTGATTCCAATTCCAGAATATTGCTGTCGATTACTCTGAAAGCTGGATGTTAACAGTAACAATAAAAAACATGTAAAATCAGAAATACTTGTATATTATTGATGTCTCCACCTTTCAGCTACAGCCCCCAAACCTCTCCAATTAGTCATGCAAGCCTAGACAAAAATTGCAGGGAGGGACATAGTTTGTGAGAGCTTTTTGCATTTTAATGAGCCCCCATATTTCATGCTGAATCCATGAACCTCAGTTACTGAGAGGAGAATTCAAAGTCAAGATCAACCCCCAACATTTTGTTGAGTTTTAATGGGTCCCACTGATAGTTGTTAGCAGTAAAGTGTCTCCAGGGGCTGATTAGAGCAGAAAATTGTCATCACTGATAACAGGTAGGCAGAGGAAACGTACAGGTGGCTCTGATGCCACATTAACCCTTGAGGTATTTTATCAGGCAAAATGTCCAAGCTCGGCCACTGAGCTTCTGGGAAAGGAGATCCTTTCCCCCACATGTTTTCCAGGTCCTCTTGGGGACAGTGTGTGGGTGGGGGTGTGCAGTGCTCAGTGCAGGACAATGATATGACACCTTTCGGGGTGTCAGCAAGAGGGACACTGAGGCCCAGTGTCTCCTGACAGGCCTTGGTGGCAGAGACAACAGCCATAGCCAAGAAGATGCTGACCTGCTCTGGTGTCTTTGAGCCTTGGCAGTGCCTTTGTCTGTCTCCAGCATAGCCTGTCCCATGCTGTCTCATGCCATGTCCATGTACCCTGTAGACACCCACCCTGCTTCCCCACTTTGCTCTCACATGGGATCTCCTTCCCTTCACTGTTGTCTCTGCATCCCCACTGGCTGTTCCTTCCCAAAGCCATGGGATGATCCTTGACTCCTCCTGGGTGTCCTGTTGCACCACAGCACCAGCCTTCAGGTGTCATTTCTTCATCCTTATGTCCAGTCTGAAATTCTCCCAACTGGGGATTTTTCAGGTTGTTTTGGCTATTCATACTGCCTCCCATTACCAAGTAAAGCTCCTGGCAGTACCACAGTATGGGGAAGAATATAACCTTGTCTGTCAGGACAGATAGAAACTTGAGGAACTGAGGACAGGGCTGAGGGGAAGGGCCTTGGTGCTACGAGGGATGCCACATGAGGCAGTGGTGCATGGTCATGTGAATAATGCCAGCTGCCTGTGGGGCTGCATTAGTAGTAGCATGGCTAACCAGAGGAGGGGAGCTGTTATCTGTCTCCAAGGGGGACTTTTCCTGAAGGCAGCGGTGGCACTCAACTTTGGGGGAGCATGTATGAAACCCAGGTGTCCTAGGCGGTTGCCAACTAATTAGAAAGACTCGATTTTCCTGTTGGTTCCCTTGTAAATATGCTAGGAATTTGGTGGTTTTGCTGGACACCTCAGGCATCTAACACGGCTGAGTAGACCTGTTTTCCTTGCATGAAATCAAGTGTCTGCACAGAATCATGCAAGCTCTTTGCAATGGACATGGATCTCCTCATTGCTCTGTCAGAACAAGTGTACATTTGCACCTGTCTTGGACCAGCTCTGTCCAACGTGGACTGACTCCCCCTTGGAAAAAGTCCAAAGGGGCGAGTGTGTGTGCACAGCTGATTCACTTCTCCCAGTGACTGCAGTGGGAGCTCAGAAAACCAGCTCCCATACAGGCAGCTGTTTTGTGCACCCCAGCAGCTGGACAAAGGGAATCCTCCTCTGAGTTTGTGGAGTGCGCAAGAGCAAACTGAATCCTCCTGCGCTCCTGGAGCTTCTCATTGGCATTAGCTGTACTGCTGAACTGCTCTAAATCACCTCCTGAAGCATGAGAGTATTCATAGAATCATAGAAACTTGCTGTGTTTCAAGAACTGTCAGCCCTGGAGCCCCAGAAATGTCTGGAGGCTGCACAGGGGACAGAAAACGTCCCATCTGCAGCTGGGTCCCTGCTCCTGAGCTGAGCCTGGCTCCTGGGACTGCAGGAGCCCATGGCAACCTGGCAGGCGCTGCAGAGAGACAGCTCTGCCCAGGAGCAGCTCCTCATAAAGGAGCACCAAGACTCAGGGCACTGCCCGCAGGCACCAGGCTGGGAGGAGTTGCTCCTAAGTGAAAGACAGTTGGGAATGGGAGGACAGCTGAGCTCACTGCAGGCAGAAACCTCCCCAGCCCTTGACACGGTAAGTCTCTGGCTGCAGGGCTACACTGCTGCGGTTCCTGGAGGGACCTTCTGAACCTGGCGCCTTCAGCAGCTGATTGGATTTGTCAGGGTGGCTCTCCCAGCTTCTCATGTTTGGAGCTGGTCGTGCTTTAGAGCAGGGACTCCCAGCCACACATTCAGAGGGGTCACGGCTGCCTTCGCCCACCCCTCAGCCTGCAGACACAGCCAACATCCCCTCCCTGTCCTCAGCAAGGTTTGTCTCACCTGCTCTTTTGCACCTGCAAACACAGAGGTGCCCTGGGCAGGGTCCTGCCCCTGGCAGGTGTCTACAGGGCAGAGCTGAGCACCCAGCGGGTGCGATGGGGTCTGTGAACATGGACAGGGCAGAGACGTGGGGACAGAGAAGCAGCTCGTGCAGGGACGGCTCCAGGCTATGGAATCATGGTGAGAGGAAAGTGCCTCCTGCAGCGCCTCTTCCCACCAGCACAGCCCTCTGCACTCCAGGCCATGGGGGCCAGGGCAGGAGTTGTCCCAGAGCAGCCAGATGTCCAGGAGAGGAGACACATGTGAGTGCCCCTCTGTCCCTGCCAGGCCCTGCCTCCCTCGGCACAGCTATCATGGTGTTACTCCATGATCCCACCTGCCCACGCTGCCCTTCTCCTTCCCTTTGACTCTCTGGGCAGGGGGTTTCTGATGCAGGTCAGACACTGGCCCTGTGGGTCCTGCCATGCAGAGGGGTCCTGGACTGTGAGGTGCCCAAGTGCCCTCTAAGCCGTGGGGCTCCAGACAGTGCGGTTGGAGGAGCTTGGACTGAGCCACCTCTCTCATCAGGACACCCCATCCTTAGGACATCCTGCCATCTCCCTGGGTGCCTGTCTGGGCTGCAAGCTGCCCTCCGGAAGAGCTCAGCTCCCCTGTTACAGCAGGTGCTGTCTGGGTGCCCCAGGGAGAAGCCTCCTGGAATCTGACGTCACAGAATCGCTGCAGGGAGGTGGATGTGGGCAGCAGGCAGGAGCCCAACGTGTTGCTGGCTCCAAGGGAAGGGCGGAAACCTGCCTGACACCCCCTCCAAAAGAGTGCTGGTGGACGTGATGTAAAGGAATCCTCTGCTCTCCATGGGGTCATTTAATTGAGGGGTAACATGAGTGCAAGCGTCCTACAGCTCCAAGGTGAGAGCGCAGGGCAATTGAGACCAAGGCAGATGGAGAGGCCAGCTCTGCTCCCCCAGCATCAAGGCCAAGAGCTGAAGCCATAGAGCTCAAGGATGGTCCTGGTGAAATGGGGGGGAGGCAATGAGTGTGTGTTTGGGTAAGGATACGAAAAAGTTTTGCCCAGATAAGTTTTCTCTAACTTGTCCATGTCTTTTCTTCCTCAGATATTGCCCCTATGCTGCAAAGGAACAAATGTCCAACAGCAGCTCCCTCAACGAGTTCCTCCTCCTGCCATTCGCAGACACACGGGAGCTGCAGCTCTTGTACTTCTCGCTCTTCTTGGCCATCTACCTGGCTGCCCTCCTGGCCAACGGCCTCATCATCACAGCCGTAGCCTGCGACCACCACCTCCACACCCCCATGTACTTCTTCCTCCTCAACCTCTCCCTCCTCGATCTTGGATCCATTTCCACCACTGTTCCCAAATCCATGGCCAATTCCTTCTGGGACACCAGGGCCATTTCCTACTGGGGATGCGCTGCACAGGTCTTAACTTTTACCTTTTTCGTTTCAGCAGAGTACTGTCTCCTCACAGTCATGGCCTATGACCGCTACGTGGCCATCTGCAGACCCCTGCACTATGGTGTCCTCCTGGACAGCAGAGCTTGTGTCAAAATGGCAGCAGCTGCCTGGGCATCTAATTTTCTGTATGCTCTCCTGCACACTGGGAACACATTTTCCATACCACTGTGCCAAGGCAATGAGGTGGAGCAGTTCTTCTGTGAGATCCCCCAGATCCTCAAGCTCTCCTGCTCAGACTCCTATCTCAGGGAAGCTGGCCTTCTTGTGGTTAGTGTCTGTTTAGGCTTTGGGTGTTTCATTTTCATTGTGGTGTCCTATGTGCAGATCTTCAGAGCTGTGCTGAGGATCCCCTCAGAGCAGGGCCGGCACAAAGCCTTTTCCATGTGCCTGCCGCACCTGGCTGTGGTCTGTATGGTTGTCAGCACAGCAATGTTTGCATACCTGAAGCCCCCCTCCATTCCCACCCCATTTCTGGATCTGGTTGTAGCTGTTCTGTACTCAGTTCTGCCTCCAGCACTGAGCCCTCTCATATATAGCATGAGGAACAAGGAACTCAGGGATGCAATGAAAAAAATGATTCAGTTGGTAATATTTCAGCAGCAATAAGCTGCCCATCCTTCTACTCAAATGATATCTACTTTCTCTCAGACAACTCCTGTGATTTCGGCATTCTTGCTTTAATATTGAGGTTTGTGCACAAGTTTCTGAATTCATCCCACTTCTCCAGAGGTGTTAACTGTGTCTTTCTGACCCAGAGGTCTTCTTTAAATGTGTCTATCATTGTGTCAGAGCTGTCATTCCCCTAATTAAAGGGTATGTCTTCAGTGCATCTTGTAGAATGGGCTCTTCTTCCAAAGCTGGTGCCAAGAATTTGCTGAGAATTTGCTGAATTTTCAGCATGAGAGATGCTTGTTGCTTTTCTGGGGCTCTTCATGGGTCCAAGGCAATGAGCTCCTGGGGAGGATATGTTAGGGAATAAGGACTGGATTCAGTTCTCACTTGTGAGTGCTCGGTGCTCCTGATAGTGATGAATGGCCAAGTAGTATCTGCGTGGGACTGTCCCCCGTATGGTGGCCTATGACCACATTGGGGACGTTGCAGGCACAGGGAAAGGAGCTTCAAGAGCCGCCCATGATAGCTTATACCTGAAGTCATGGTCTGGATCTAGGGACACATGAACACAGCCTGAGCCATTTTATATGGCCTGTGATTGCTCAGAGCATCCTTCAAGATAGAAGCCCCTTGACATGGTGTTCTCAGGTACAATGATGCCTGTCCAGCTGAGTCTGTGTCCAACCATGAGCACAACAACTGCAGAGTCACCCTGTGACCCCAGAGCACCACAGCCCACTCACTCTGCAGAGCAGCACCAGCATCTCGGGGTCCTGCAGGGAGCACCGGGGAGGCTCCAGGACCTTCCAGGCAGACCATAACTAAGGAATTAAGCAGGGGAAGGGTTTTCCAGGGAGCAGGGATGTCCCTGGGGAAGGGGAAAAGGAGCAATTGTGCTCTTAGAAGGAGGAATAAATGGGGAAAAGAAATATGTTTCTGTGCATGTCAGCTAGGGGCTGGCTGCTGTGTCCCTGGCAGCAGGAGGTGCCAGCAGAGCCCCAGGGCAGGGAGCCTTGTGCTGTGCTGGAGAGAGGGGCTGGCATGGGGGCTGCAGGCAGCCTGGGGTAGGGAAGCTCTGGGATACAGGAACAAGAGGCACAGAGTGTCCCTGTCCTCTGTGTCCGTATGGGGCCAGTTCCAGCTTGGAGCCTGATGGGGCACCTGCCACACAGAGCCCTGTCCCCTGGAGCTGCTGTGCCCACAGTGGGGCTGGGGCTGTGGGGTGAGTGCCCTGCGGGGGGCACTGCTGTGGGGCCACCCCCAGCCTGGTCTGCTCTGCTGGGTGGGCTGGGAGAGGGCAGGGCAGGTGGGGAGAGCTGGAGAGGGGCTGGGCTGGGCAGGAGAGGGTCCGGAGAGGAAAAGGACGTTTGGGGAGCTGGGTGTCCTGGGTTGCATGGCCTGACTGTGAAAGGACTGCAGGGCATTTGTCACGGATTGGTCTCTCACTTTGGCCGTTCCCAGCACTAGTCCAACATTGGACAGTTGCAGGACTCAGCAGGGGCAGGTTGCTGAGGGTGGCTGCCCAAGCAGGAGGGCTGTGGTGGGCTGGGACACCAAGGGTTGTTTCTGGGTCCATACTGGGGAGACCTTTCCCCATCCTGGAGTGCACCCTGCCCCATGCGGTGCCTGCACATCAGGACCACGGGGCACCTGTGGTGCCTTCAGGATTTGAGGCTGCCCTTTTGGTCTGTTTCTTGAAGCAAGAGCCATGCAGAGATGCAGCAGAAGCAGGGCATCTTCTTTGGGAGAAGCTGAAGAGAGGGCTAAAGCGGTGAAGCAGGACTGGGGTGAGCGTGTGCGTGAGGGCTGGTTCCTGCAGGTGGTCATTGGCCGCAATGAGCCAGGCTGTTGGGTGCACTCAGCTGCTCCTCGTGTGCCGTGCGACTCCCGCTGGGCCTGGCAGTGCTGCCTGCCAGCTCATCTGCCAACAACCTCCTCGTCTTCCTCCTCACTTGTCCCATTTTGCCAGGCACCATCCACTCATTCCCAACTCCATAATGGAGCAAGAAATCCCACAGCCTGGCATTGGAATGGGTACACATTGCTACAAAAGAACCATTTTTCCTTTGCAGGCCTGGCCTTGGAGTCTCCCTTCCATTCCAGAGAGCAATGCCTGCTCTCCTGAGGATGAGCTTGTCCTCTCTCGGCACTGCTTGAGTGCAGGCATTTAGAAGGGGAGCACCTGAGTGTG
The DNA here is from genome assembly GCF_059628265.1 of Tinamus guttatus. NCBI lineage: Eukaryota > Metazoa > Chordata > Aves > Tinamiformes > Tinamidae > Tinamus > Tinamus guttatus. The sequence continues at coordinate 28,226 of NW_028289165.1, read as the reverse complement.
GAGCAGAGCTGCGGTCCCTGCTACCTGTGAGAATGCTCTGTGACTCAGTGATGTTCCACCTGCTTTTTCTCTGCCTCAATTTTCTCCCGCAGATATATTTTGAATGAAATAAATGAAAAATAAAGAGGGGAAAATAAAGTATGAGAATAAACAAAAGGAAAAGGAACGGAAAGGAAAAGGAAAAAGGAAAAAAAAATTAACAGTGAGAGGAAAAGGAATAAAAGAAAAGGAAAATAAGATAAAAAGAAGGCAAAAGGAGAAGAGAAACAAAGAGATTAAAAAAGAAACAAACACACAGGAAAAGAAAAGGAAAAAGAAAATGAAATAGAAGAAGTGAAGAAGAGAACAAAAAAGAAAAAGAACAAAAAGGAATAAAAATGGTGAAGAAGAGAAAAGAGAAAAAGAAGAAAAAAGAATAAGAAAAAGCAAAAAGATAGGAAAGGGACTGTGGCATTCCCAGGGCCACGTGTGAAGGGACGTCGTAGAGGGACAATTTGCTGGCCCTCCCTTGCCCCTAGGGTCTAGAATCTTAGGGCTACACACACAGACCTGCAGTGGGGATGATTTTTGTGCTTGAACTCACTTGGAACCACGACACAAAATTTAAACAATGATACAGGAATATATATTTAAACAATAACAATAAAAAAATTATAATAAACACTAACAACAACAACAATAAAAACAATATCAATAACACTAACAACAATAATATCAACAATATCAAATATTACTATAAAAGTCTCGAAAGAAAAATCCAAATAAGATGTTATGGCCGGAGTCCTTGGGCCCAGCACTTCTTGGCAGCAGCCAGAGTGAAGGGGAGCTTGGCCTGCAAGGGAAAAGGAGGCGTGAGCAGGGCCGAGGAGCGGCTCGGGGGCTCCCGTGGAGCAGAGGCTCTTTGGCGGCTGCGCGGGCTCTTTGGCAGCAGCGCTGCCGTCATTGGTGCCCTGGCAGAGGCTTGGCGTGGCCAGCGCAGCCCAGAGGCCGGCAGAGGGGCTGAGGCAGCAGGTGCCCAGGCCTTGGGCGCTCCTGCGCCCTGTGCAGCTCTGCCCCGGCGCCGCGGCCCGCCAGAGCGCCCGCACACCTGGGCCAGGCTCCCGCGCGGCTGCTCCCCAAAGGCAGCGCGGAGCAGCGCCAAGGGGCCGGGCACAGCCCCAGCTCTGCCCGTGCAGCCGGCAGCAGGGGCCATACCTGGGGGCTGCAGACGGAGCTCTCCCACTCCATGGGCTCCTCCTGGCTGCAGCCACCCAAGCTGCTGCTCCCCATCATCTGGAAGAGAGCAGGAGACCTTGGTGGGGATGGTGCGTGGGGAAGAGAAAGGACAAGCGCGTCCAGGGGCTGTGGGGGCTGTACCTGGCTGCTGCCGTAGATCAGCCATTCCATTGGCTCAGGAAGGTCCCCTGAAGGCCCTCCATCTGTGCATGGAGCCTGTAAGAGAGAGAGAGGTGTTTGCAGGGAAGGTACCAGAACCCAAGGATCCTGGCCCCAGGGCCCCCCTTCCTGCAGAGGGAAGCAGGAAAGTGGGAAGGGGCCAGAATGAGCTCCAGCTCTCCCCATGCAGCTGGGGCAATACCTGAATGCCACAGCTGGAGACCTCCCACTCCATTGGCTCTTCATCCTGGCTGCATCCAGCCAGGCTGTGGGTGCTTGGAGTCTGGAAGAGAGCAGGAGAGCTTGTCGGGATGGTCATGGTGACAGCGCTGGCTCTGTGCGCGGGGCCTCGTGTCCCCTGCGTGCGCGGGGCAGGCGGTGCACAGAGCCAGGGCGCCAGGCTCAGGCAGCAGCCCCCGAGGCCTTGGCCGCTCCTGGCCCTGGCGCAGCTCTGCCCCAGCACCCAGGCCTGCCAGAGCTCCCTGGCACCTCTGCCACCAGCCCTGCGGCTGCTCTCGCCGCAAGCCAAGCGCCAGCCGTCCCCGCGCAGCCTCTGCCCGCGCACACAGTACCTGTCTGCTGCACCCCGAGTTCTCCCAGTCCATATCCTCTACTTCAGAGTTATCCATATTTTTCACTGTCCTGAGTCTGCAACGGAATGGAATTGTTTACATTTGCAGCCATGAGCACCAAGTGTCGCGCGGTGGCTTTGGGGCCTCCCCTGGGAGGCATCGCGCAGGCTGCCCTGCAGCCCCGCAGCTCCCCTGCATCTCATGGGCACCACGGGTGGCCCCTGGTGCTGCGCGGCCCTGCTGCTCACCTGGCCTTGCTGCTGCGTGGCCAGCACTGGGGCCACTGTGAGGCGCAGCCCTGGGAAGCATCCGTGTTCCCGTGGCGATAACTGCCCCTCTGGGATGTTCCACTGCTCCGTGGGGGGAGGAGGGCAGCGGCAGGGGCCAGGGGAGCCGCTGTGAGGAAGGGTCTGCGTGTGCTGGACTCCCCCTGGCACTGCTGAGCCTGGCGGCAGAGAGCAGTGCGTGGCCTTGGGCTTGCTGGGGGCCAAGGAGGGCTCCTCAAGCAGCCCCATGGTGCTGCTGGCGGCTGCCTGCCCAGAGGCCGGGCTGTACTTGGGGCTCTGCTTCCACCCCTGCAAGCAGCCTTGAATGCCTTGATCTTTCTTACCTGCTCCCCTGCTGCCCTTACAGCCCGATGGACTGAAGAAAGTTGTGTTTTTTTTGTGGTCGAGACGTGTTCCTTGGTAGCGCAATGAGCGCGAAGGGCAGTTGTGCCCTGGGGCCAGATGTGCGTGTCCTCAGCAGAGCCCTTGTGAGTTGGTGGAGGCCTGGGAGCCCCTGGTGCGCTGCTGGGCTCCTTCTCTTGTCCTGCCGCGCACCTTGCAGGCGCCATGTGCTGTGGCTGAGAGCAGCCTTGGTGCGGCTCCTGCACTGCTGCCCCTGCCACGGCTTCCTAGGGCTGCAGAGGGCAGAGCAGGCACAAATGTGCCCTCAGCAGCAGCAGCAGGGACCTGCAGCTGCTGCAGCTCTGCCCAGCACTGGGCTACAATGCTCACTTGCTAAGGGAAAGAATTGCCGACTTTCAGGGTAGGACATGAAAGCCGAGGGCTGGTGGCGTGAGGAATTGTCGGCAGGCATTTGGCTACTGCCCTGGGAATGCTGGAGGGGAAGTGTGAAGCAGAGCAGTGTTCCCTGCAGGGAGGCGCGAGCAGAGGGCTGGGCAGCGAGCTCAGCCCCGTGGCTGTGAGGGCCAGTGCTGGGAGCCCCCTTGCCTGCGCGCGTGACGCCTGCAGAGCCCAGGCGTGCGCAGTGCCCCCGTCGGCAGGAAAGGCGCTGGGAAGCCCTTGCCCCACGCAGGCTGCTTGCAGAGAAGCTGCAGCTCGTCTGCCTCCTGACCTGGGCTCAAGGACCCTTGTGAGCAGTGTGTTTATTCACCGGGCAACTACTGCCCTCTTTCAGGTTGTCTGCTGTTATGCTCCCCTCAGGCTGTCTGAATTATTGAAATGCAACAAGAGTGCAGGTGGATGCAGAGTAACCCCTGTCAGACAGGGTGTCATGACTCCACCAATAATGAGGGAGTTGATGGTACATCCCCCTAAAAACACATCCATGGGGATTGAAGCTGAAGCTGAAACAGTGAAGAGATGCACAGGGGGAATCCATATGATTGCCAGAAGTGTTACCCAATGTCGTGAAATCTGCACAAAGAATAATACCAATGGTCAAAGGAAACTTTCTTCTCGGAAGGTGAAGAGAGGTTCTACACTTGGGGATTACGGGTAGGTTGATTTTTAATTGTCTTGGACATATGGAGTTAACTTGACACATTTTGAGGATGCCCTGATGCCTTCCCATGTCCTGCCAATAATGCAAGGGAGGTGGTAAAAAAAGATCATAGAATCATAGAATCATAGAATGCTTAGGGTTGGAAGGGACCTCTAGAGATCATCTAGTCCAACCCCCCTGCACACGCAGGGACACCTAGAGCACGTGGCACAGGGCTGCATCCAAGCGGGTTTTGAAGATCTCCAGAGAAGGAGTCTCCACAACCTCTCTGGGCAGCCTGTTCCAGTGCTCTGTCACCCTCACTGTTAAGAAATTTTTCCTTAAGTTCCTATGGAATTTTTGGTTGTTTCAGTTTCCGGCCATTTCCTCTAGTCCTATCAGTGGCCACCACTGAAAAGAGATGTCCTTTTAATTAATCATAGCTAGATTTGCATTACTGGAAGAGTAACCCAAGGATTCCTCTTGATCAAGAGCCTCATTTCATGATAAGAATCTGCATCTCCAGGCCCTGTGTCCCTGGGGTGCAGCAGCTTCCCTTTGCCTGTGGCTTGGGCACTGCGGGGACACATTGTGTGCGGCACCCGGAGAGTTGAGAGCTGCCCCGCGCTGGGGCTGGGGCTTCTTCCCCTTTGGGCATCCCCAGGGCCACGTGTGAATGGAAGTCCCAGAGGGACCTTTTTACTGTCGCCCCCTGCCCCTGGTGCCTGAAATCCTGGGGCTCCACAGACACACCTGCAGTGGGGATATTTTTGCACCTGTGCTCGATTGGAAAAAACACACAACACATGAACAATGATACAGGAATATATATTTAAACAAGAACAAAAAAGAATAACAATAACAACAATAACGACAACAGTATTAATAACAGTAACAACAACAATATCAATAACAATATAAAAATATCAAAAACAACCAAAACTACTGTGAAACTACATATATAAAAATCCACAAAATAGACTAGGGCCGGAGTCCTTGTGCTCAGCGCTTGCTGGCAGTAGCCAGGGTGAAGGGGAGCTTGTCCTGCAAGGGAAAAGGAGGCGTGAGCAGGGCCGAGGAGCGGCTCGGGGGCTTCCGTGGAGCAGAGGCTCTTTGGCGGCTGCGCGGGCTCTTTGGCAGCAGCGCTGCCGTCATTGGTGCCCTGGCAGAGGCTTGGCGTGGCCAGCGCAGCCCAGAGGCCGGCAGAGGGGCTGAGGCAGCAGGTGCCCAGGCCTTGGGCGCTCCTGCGCCCTGTGCAGCTCTGCCCCGGCGCCGCGGCCCGCCAGAGCGCCCGCACACCTGGGCCAGGCTCCCGCGCGGCTGCTCCCCAAAGGCAGCGCGGAGCAGCGCCAAGGGGCCGGGCACAGCCCCAGCTCTGCCCGTGCAGCCGGCAGCAGGGGCCATACCTGGGGGCTGCAGACGGAGCTCTCCCACTCCATGGGCTCCTCCGTGCTGCAGCCGACCAGGCTGCTGCTCCCCATCATCTGGAAGAGAGCAGGAGACACTGGTGGGGATGGTGCATGGGGAAGAGGAAGGATAAGGGCATCCAGGGGCTGCAAGGACTGTACCTGGCTGCTGCCATAGCTGAGCCACTCCATGGGCTCAGAATGGTCCCCTGAAGGCCCCCCATTCATGCATGGAACCTGCAATGGAGAGGGAGGGCAGGTCACAGAGCGGGAGGTCCCTGGCCCCAGCGCCCCTCTTCCTGCAGCAGGAAGCAGGAAAGTGGGAAGGGGCTGGGACCAGCCCCAGCTCTGCCTGTGCAGACAGCTGCAAGGGCAATACCTGAAGGCCACAGAAGGAGCTTTCCCACTCCATAGGCTCCTCATTGTTGCAGCCATCCAGGCCTTGACTTCCCAGAGTCTGGAAGAGAGCAGGGAGTTGTGGGGACGGTCACGGTGGCAGCGCTGGCTCTGTGCGTGGGGCCTCGTGTCCCCTGCGTGCGCGGGGCAGGCGGTGCACAGAGCCAGGGCGCCAGGCTCAGGCAGCAGCCCCTGAGGCCTTGGCCACTCCTGGCCCTGGCGCAGCTCTGCCCCAGCACCCAGGCCTGCCAGAGCTCCCTGGCACCTCTGCCACCAGCCCTGCGGCTGCTCTCACAGAGCCAAACGCCAGCCGTCCCCGCACAGCCTCTGCCTGCACGCACAGTACCTGCCCTGAGCTCTCCCAATCCATTTCTTCAACTGGAGAGTTGTCCATTTTTTTTTAGTCTTCAGAGACTGCAAGAGAAAGTGAATCACTGTCATTTGCAGGCCCAAGAGCAAAAGTCTCTGTCCCAGGAGCCTCTTGGCGTCTTTATGCGTGGGAGTGGTGGGGCACGGAGCAGGCAGTGCTGGGCCTGCCCGCAGCAGCCTCCTTCCCCTGGCAGCCCCTTTTTCAGGCGGGGAGCCCAGTGCCAAGCGGAGGAGAGAAAAGGGCAATGTGAGAGGTGCGAGCACCAAGTGTCACACGGTGGCTTTGGGGCCTCCCCTGGGAGGCATCGCGCAGGCTGCCCTGCAGCCCCGCAGCTCCCCTGCATCTCATGGGCACCACGGGTGGCCCCTGGTGCTGCCGGCCCTGCTGCTCACCTGGCTTTGCTGCTGCGTGGCCAGCACTAGGGCCACTGTGAGGCGCAGCCCTGGGAAGCATCCGTGTTCCCGTGGCGATAACTGCCCCTCTGGGATGTTCCAGTGCTCCGTGGGGGGAGGAGGGCAGCGGCAGGGGCCAGGGGGGCTGCCGTGAGGAAGGGTCTGCATGTGCTGGACTCCACCTGGCACTGCTGAGCCTGGCGGCAGAGAGCAGTGCGTGGCCTTGGGCTTGCTGGGGGCCAAGGAGGGCTCCTCATGCAGCCCCATGGTGCTGCTGGCGGCTGCCTGCCCAGAGGCCAGGCTGCACTTGGGGCTCTGCTTCCACCCCTGTAAGCAGCCTTGAATGCCTTGATCTTTCTTCCCTGCTCCCCTCCTACCCATACAGCGCAATGGACTCAAGAAAGTTTGGTTTTCCATGGTGGAGATGTGTTCGTTGGTAGCGCAATGAGCATGAAGGACAGTTGTGCCCTGGGGCCAGGTGTGCATGTCCTCAGCAGAGCCCTTGTGAGTTGGTGGTGGCCTGGGAGCCCCTGGTGCTGCTGGGCTCCTTCTCTTGTCCTGCCGCGCACCTTGCAGGCGCCATGTGCTGTGGCTGAGAGCAGCCTTGGTGCGGCTCCTGCACTGCTGCCCCTGCCACGGCTTCCTAGGGCTGCAGAGGGCAGAGCAGGCACAAATGTGCCCTCAGCAGCAGCAGGGACCTGCAGCTGCTGCAGCTCTGCCCAGCACTGGGCCACAATGCTCACTTGCTAACAGAGGTGAATTCCCTGCCCTTGGGTAAGGACAGGAAAGCCAAGGGCAGATGGAACAGCAGATCGTCCTGGTCCCGTTGGGTGTTTCCCTCATGCAGAGGGAAACCCTCCAAAAGCAAGCAGTGAAATCCCTGTCACCAAAGTGCTGGAGCCCAAAGGAGCATCTTGCAGTTGGCTAACCTTGCTTGCTGGCATGCCGCAGTGCCCCTGCGAGGCAGAGTGCAGCTGCTGGGAAGGGGCTGACGCCAGAGGAGCGGGGAGGGCTCTGGGTGGCTCCCAAGCAGCCGCAGGGCTGGTGGCGTGAGGAATTGTCGGCAGGCATTTGGCTGCTGCCCTGGGAATGCTGGAGGGGCAGTGTGAAGCAGAGCAGTGTTCCCTGCAGGGAGGCACGAGCAGAGGGCTGGGCAGCGAGCTCAGCCCCGTGGCTGTGAGGGCCAGTGCTGGGAGCCCCCTTGCCTGCGCGCGTGACGCCTGCAGAGCCCAGGCGTGCGCAGTGCCCCCGTCGGCAGGAAAGGCGCTGGGAAGCCCTTGCCCCACGCAGGCTGCTTGCAGAGAAGCTGTGGCTCCTCTGCCTCGCGACTTGGGTACATGGGGACTTGCGAGCAACATCTATATCCTCTGTGTAGGTACTGCCCTCACTCCGCACTGGCATTGCTCTGACTTGTCCATCAGCAGCTTTACACGTGGGGGTTTCTTTTACATCTCTCGCTGGGAAAGGGGCTGTGGAGGTGCCATGCAAAGGAGTTGGAGGAGGTGAAGTGATTTGAGCAATTCCTTTTACACAGCTCTTGGCTGCCTCACTTTTTGCCTGCTCTGCTCGCACGACACCTCTGCCTGTTTTGCTGGTCTTGTTGGCTCCTTCTCCAGGTCTGAATATGAGAAATTCTCCTTTGCAGAGGAGGAAGAAAAAGTCCTTGTTCCTGGAGCTCCCTGCATTGTCATGCTTTCTGAGAGACCACTGCCCAGAATGGGGATTTGGAATAGCAGAAGAGAAAATCTTCCCTCAGCATTCCCAGAGGGTGCTTGGGGATGACTTTCCCCCCATTCCCAAATCCTGCACCCTGCATCAGCTCCGCACGGACCCGCGCACTCGTTTCCAGGCCACGAGGGCTGTCCGACCAACGCAGCCTTTCCTAATCCTCCAGCTCCTGCCTTGCTGGGAGAAAACAAGGGAAGCCCCAGCCCTCTGCAGCACCAAGCGTCCCTGTGAACCCTGAGCTTTAGCTCCTTGTTGTGGCCCACGTGTCTTGTCGCGCTCTCTCCTGAGTGCGGCCAGGTGCTGCCTGTGCTGGCTGCAGTGGCGCAGCTCACAGATGCCGCATGGCGAGATGAGGGCAGCAAGGAGGCGGCGCTCGTGGCGCTCCCGCGCAGGCTGCCTTGCCAGGAGGAGCGTTGGCCCCGCGGGAGCTGCTCCCCTGCGCGCGCGGCCCTGCCCAGCGCCGGGGACCTTGGCTCCCAGCACCCAGCACAGAGCCGTGCTCCTCGCTGCGCCGCCTGGCCACGCACCCGCTGCTGCGGCAGCGCTGCACAGCCTCGCAAGAGCAGCTCGCAATGCCCGCAGCGAGCGCTGGGCTCCTCCTGCCCCTGCAGGGACAGCAGCACAGCAGCCCTGCGCCCTGCACGCGCACGGGGCGGCTGCAGCCAGCGCTCTCCCAGCCTCCCCCTCCCACGGAAACTCCTCTGCTCACCCGCACGGACAACCCACTTGGCCATCCTTGCTCATGTAGCCTCCTCTCCTCAGTCTGTGCAGGTTGTCTTTGTGGTTGGAGTATTCCCACAAATGGGAGTCCTGCAGACACTTGTACTCATTCCCCAGTACCTGACAGGACCGATTCGCAATTTCAAAGTCATCAGATGGCCAGTGAAACAGTAAGATACATTGTACAAGGCAAGATCAGTGTACAGTGGATGAGGAAAGATACCAGGACACTTTGGAGCTTTTTCGGCCCATAGGGCACCGCTCCGCAGGCTCTGAGCTTTAGGATCATTCCTGGCTCAGCGCTTACTTCAACTCTAATCCATTGGGAATTGTACCCAAAGGAAAACTTATTCTCTTTGGGAGACTCTTTAGCTAAGGAGAATCCCCAGCTCCACAGCTCCCATCTTGCAGTTGTGTCTAGAAGGATCCTTGTCCCATTTCCCGAACAGAGAACTCCTGGCATTTACAGCTCTGCAAAGACAGAGCTCACGAGAAGTTTTCACTCCCCGCAGAGAGTCTCCCGGGGCTGCATGAGCATCACTGGCCCTGCTGGAAGGAGCCCGTCTCCTGGCCGCCTTGCTGCCTGCTGCACGCAGGGCCCCGCTGCACACTTCTCCAGGGCCGCACGCCAGGCTGCCCTTGGCTCTGCAAGCTCCTGCCTGGGCACAGAGCTGCTCTGGGACCTGCTCTCCCACCTCCTGGACACCACCTGGCTGGCTGACCCTGCTGGAGTGGGAGGATGATGAAAGTCTCTGAAAGTCCTTTCCAGTCTGAGCCATCCTGGAATGTGTAAAGCTAGAACATATCCCTTATGCAGGCAACACGGAGCTTCAGTGTTTCAGACCCAAACTGACACCTGAGCTCCTGCATTGGTATTTGTCCAGTGTGAGATGGTTATTGCAATCTGTCTTATGACCTTGGCGTTTGTAAGTGTTTTGTTCTGTTATTTATTTATTTACTTATTTTTCTTGGCCATGTCTGGCTATGTTGTCTGCTCTACCCCTTAGAAAAATCCTTATAGTCCTTGAAAATGCAAACATTAATTTCTAGGGGTTCTCTGTAACATGACAAGTTCTACAGTTTCCTTTTTTTTTTTTCCCTTGCACTGACCAAGAAAGCCTGAAGTGTTTTGACTCTTTCCTTTAGGAGGCCAAGGCAGGATGCCCCAAACTGTCTCCTGAGGAGCTCTTAAATCTGCCCAAACTGTCTCCTTGTGTCCACTGTGCAGCCCTTGAGTAGCTACTGCCCAGGAAGCAGCTGGATATTCCTGACAGAACAGAACATGCCTGCGTGTTACAGATGGAACCTGCCTCAGTGGGTGGGTGCACATGCCACACTTGCCACCATGTGCTCTGCTGGTCACTGACTGCTTGGGAGATGTTCCACAGGCGTCCTCACTACTCCTCTAACCACATCAGGGGGAAGGGAAACAACCGAATCCTACCAAGCACTTAACCTGAGCAAACTCTGTGTCTCCTGGAAGTCAGGACTTTGAACAGCATCGGCTCAGCAATAAGGCAGCAGTGCAGTGATGGGAGGGAGTGGTGAGAGTGGACGCTCTGGCACTTAGCAAAGGCCGGGAATATTGTTCTGTTCTACAATAAAGCACATGTTGATGTGCAGTGTCCAGGGGATCTCACTCCACAGATGCCCTGCAGACATGCGCCATGCTCAGTAACAGAGGAGAGGGGGAGCGCTGCGAGTGCCCTGTCCTTCCTTGATGAGTTCTGGAAAGGAGCGTCCGCAGCCCATGCCTGAAAACAGGTTGTGGTTGACCCTCTGTGTCCTCTGCTTTGCTGACTAGGCATAAGAACTTCTGCAATGCTGGGGAAGCAGATGATGCCTGCAGTGATGATCAGGAAAGTCACAAGAGCACAAGGATATGCCATGGTGTCTGGTCTCTGGGCCCCAAGGTGCCGAGGGACAAAGAAAGAAGGAAAGAAAGAAGGAAAGAAAAATGGAAAAAACGAAAGCAGAAAGGAAGAAAGAAAGAAGGAAAGAAGGAAAGAAAGTGAGAGACAGAGAAAGAAAGAAAGGGGGGGAGAAAGAGAGAGAAAGGAAGGAGAAAGAATGAGAGTGAGAAAGAAAAAGAAAGAAAAAGAGAGAGAGAGAAAAAAGGAAAGAAAAAAGAAAAAGAAAGAAAAGGAAAAAAAGAAAAAAAGAGAAAGGAAAAGAAAAAAGAAAGAAAAAGGAAAAAAGGGAAGAAAAAAAAAGGTGAAGAAGAGGAAGAAGAGAAGGAGAAAAATAATTAAACGAGAAAAGGAAAAGGAAAAGAGAAAAAGTAGAATAAGTAAAAAAAGAAGAAAAAGAAAATAGATGGCAAAGGGACTGTGGCATGGCCAGGGCCACATGTGAGGGAAAGTCCTAGAGGGACCATTTCCTGGCCCTCGCTTGCCCCTAGGGTCTGAAATCTGAGTGCCACAAATGTACATCTTGGGTGGGGATGATTTTAGTGCTGGAGATTGCTTGGAAACAACACACAACACTTAATCAATGATACAGGAATATATATTTAAACAACAACAAAAATAACAGTATAATAAACAATAACAAGAAAAATTACAACAATATAATCAACAATAACATCAATAAAAGCAACAACGTTAACAACAATAAATGCTAATAAAAAAGTGTATAGAGAAAAATCCAAATAAGAAGTAATTGCTGGTGTCCCTGGGCCCAGCGCTTCCTGGCAGCAGCCAGGGTGAAGGGGAGCTTGGCCTGCAAGGGAAAAGTTACAGTGAGGTTAATTTATTTCTCAGAGGTTTACAGGCCAGGAGCAAGGATATCGCTATGAAGGTGACTGTGATGACATCTCATTTTGAGTCCCTGATACACCAGCAGCTTGTATCTGGTGAAGAATTAACTTGGAGAGGCCACCCCTGTCCCACAGGCCTGCATATAGGCCTGCAGTGTTAGGAATCCCTGATTTCCAGGGTTTGTGTGCTGTAGGAATGTCACCTGTCCGGCAGCAGGGAGCTTGCTTGAGTTGCCTGTGTGGTCTGTACCGGGTTTCTCTTTTTCATATGTACACCTGTTTTAATACCACCTTTGGGTCTGTAGCATGTCAGGAGTTTCCAAGTATGTTCTGACTGCAGATTGGGAGCAATGGCTGTTGGACGAGACAGAGGTAATCTCACTCCCAAGGAAAGGCATGAGAAAATGTCCACAGAGGCCTCTTTTTGTTATCAAAACAGATTCAAGATCAAGATTTCATCAAATGTGCCAGCTTCTGGCCTATGAGCTATCCTATGAGGAATGACATGAAAAGCACATGTCCCACCCATGCCCCTGTTGCTGGCCAATCAGGCACTCAGGCAGCAATGACCTCCCAATCAATATCCAAGGGAAGGGAAGGTGAAGGAGTTAAATGCAGAGTGCAGTGGAGAGGATAAGGACAGCATCCCCTGGAAGGGTAACATAACAAAATAATGTGGAAAAAAATACACAATAATATTTGAAGCAGCTCATAAAATGTCCAAACATATCTCAATAAAAAAGCACTCATTTTGTTACCAAAAAAAAAAAAAAAAAAGTAAAATCCCTAACCATAAGGTTAGAGCATTAAAGCCTAGAGGCATGGAACTGTATGAAGTTGTGCTACAGCAACAGCTGGGGAGAGATGCAGCATCACTGATGAGAAACTGCACTGCCCTTCTAGGACCTGCACCAGTACCCATGAGCGCAAAGGCACCAGAAACAGCCTCTTCAGCCCCATCCCTGGGAGCAGGTCCTGGAGCTGCCACAGTGGCTGCACGCAGTGACACTGCTCGGGGAACCAAGGCCAGAGAGAAACCACCATCTTCCTGGTTCGGTCGCTGCTGCAGGGAGAGCGCGGCGCAGGCTGCCGAGGCCACGTGGGCTGTGGTTTGTGCACCTGCAGGCGAGGCTTTGATCTGCCGATCAGCCCCGGCAAGGGAATAACGGGCTCCTGGGTGAACACCCTGAGAGCTGGGGGGCTCTGAGCGCCTGGGCTGCCCTGTCTGCTGTCAGAGGAGTGAAATGTCCCAGCTCCCTGCTCCTGGCCAAGGCACCAGCACCAGGCTGTCTGAGAAGGAGTGGACGAGACCGCACTCATGGGATGTGTCTCTGGCTGCGGCTAAGAGACCTTTCACTGCTGCTGCTCCCAGCACAGCAGGGCTGTAGCAGGATCAGGGGCTGTTCCTCTTTCCTTCCCTTCCTGACACAGCCCATCCCAGGGACAATCCCAGCTCCACAGTTCTCAATGCGTGGGGAAAGCTGAACACTTGCACCTTGGGCACTCGGGCAAACACAGCATGTGAGATCCCCGAAGTTCCCAGTCACCCAAGTGGAATACAAAGTGTGACAGAGCCATTTCCCTCCATGGTCTGCCCTGTTCCACTAGGATGGGCCCCATGATGATGCCCCAGAGAAGTGACCAGGACATCCGCAGTGGAGCCGTGCTGCATATATGGTCATGAACGGCGCTCGAGAAGTTCATTGGAGGGCTGGGCTGTGACAGAAGGGAGATAACCCCCGATAACGTCTAAAATGGTGCCTGCTGCTTCGATTGGCTCGTCCGGGAGCTGGGCCAGCACCTGCAGATATATATTGGCCTCCCATGTTTGTTGTCCTGCACAAGTCCCCAGGATTTGTGGCAGAGAGAGGGTGCATCAGGGCAGTGCCATCAGGGCAGGAGGCTGCGAATGGAGACAAAAGGACTTTGCACCTCTTGGGTGCTGTGGCTGCTCGTCTGGGTGCAGCTGTGCTGGGGTAAGTGCTGGGTAAGTGTGGGGTAAGAGTGAGCTCTTCCCTGTAATTGAGGAGGGAATGAGGGTTGGGACGGGAGATGGGGATCATCTCAATGCTCCCTGGGGACCTGTAAAGCCCTGCAGGTGGTGGGTGCATTTGAGTGGTACCCATGGTGGATTGGGGTAAAGGAAATGGGTCCCTGGGCATCCCAAGAGTGCAGAGGGGAGATGTCTCACACCCCAGGGGCTGGGACTCAGCCCTAGGACCCTACACAGTCATTGTGCTGGGGTTAGTGCCCTCCTAACTGGCCCCGTGTCTGTGTTTGAAGGTGCTGCGGAGGTGAGACTGGAGGATGGAGACAGCCGCTGTGCTGGGAGAGTGGAGGTGAAACACCAGGGCCAATGGGGGACCGTGTGTGGTGTTTTCTGGGACATGGAAGATGCTGCTGTAGTTTGTAAGCAGCTTGGCTGTGGATTTGCTCTCCATGCCCCTAAATACGGATATTTTGGGCCAGGATCTGGCCAGATTTGGTTGGACTCTGTAAGCTGTGAAGGCACCGAGACTGCCTTGTCTGAGTGCACAAATGATGGTTGGGGTAACCACGACTGCATTCATGCTTGGGACGCCGGAGTTGTTTGTTCAGGTAAGGAGTCATCCAGTTCCTCACCTCTGGAGTGGGGACCGGGATCAGGGGACTAACCAGGCTGTGCCTTGAAGGAGCAGTGCGTGGGTACCAGCTCAGACCCTGACATTGCCTCTTTCACTGTACTACTGCAGCTGCTGCTGTTCCTGGGGAAAGTCCCAGGTGAGCCCACCACGGGGTGCACAGACCCCATCAGGATCCTGGGGGCTCAGCCCACCCTCAGATGGTGCCTCAGGCTGAGAAATGAATCCCTCACCCTGTCCTACAGGTTCTAGGTGTCCATCAATCTCCTCAGGTTCTGCCAGGATATTCTGGCAGTGCTGGGTGTCCCTGTGCCCCAGACCTCAGGATGACTTGCTCGGCAGCCCATGGCTGGGGAAATGGTACAAGATGTCTGAGGCTCCTTCAGTCATGTTCCTCACAGACAGGAGTGCCTTGGCTGACCCAAAGGGGCTTTTCAGAGGGGACAAGAGCAGTGCCTGGGGCAGAGAAGCCGGGGGATGAGCAGGGCACCCCTTGTTCAGGGCCACCCCGTAAGGACAAGCCCCCCACGAGCTCTGGGTTGGTGTCTGTGGAGCTGCTGGCTGCTCCCTCCCACATCACCACAGGCTCAGGCTGGTCCTGCTGGGTCCGTGTCACTGACCCCTCCGACAGCGCAGGACACCCTGGGAACAGGGAGCATTTTGGGCTGTTCCGAGGCAATTCCCCAGGCTGCCTCTGAGCTGAACAGGCTGCAGGCTGAACAGGCTGCAGCAACCGTTAGGGCTGCGGTGCTGGGGATCTGTGCCGGGCAGTGGGGCAGCCTGTGGGGCAGCAGCATTTCCCTGAGCAGTGCCTGTGGCTATGGGTATGTGATTGAGACAAGCTCCAGAGCACTGTGTGGGTGTGAGAGGAGGTGCAGGGGTCTTGAAGGGTTTGTGTCATCAGAACCTATTGAGAGCTGCTGTTTGACGTTAATGGGATCCTTTGGATGTGGCTGCCATGGTATGTAACTGCCAGAAGCTTGTGGCAACTCCCTGTCATTGTGGGATTTTATTTATTTATTTTTTCCCCCAGGATTTGTTCAGCTGGTTGGAGGAAACAGCCCCTGTTCAGGACGTGTGGAGATCAGAGATGCAGACCAGTGGAAAACAGTCTGTGACTCACACTTTGATGTGAAAGCTGCTGGCGTGATCTGCAGGGAGTTGCAGTGTGGCGCTGCCCTGTCTGTCCGTGGGGGAGCTCACTTTGGAGAGGGGGTCGGTCCCATTTGGGATGGAGAGCTGCAGTGTGTGGGGAATGAGCCCTTCCTCTCCTCCTGCCCCAGGAGGTCCCTCAGCAACCAGACCTGCAGCCATGCCAACGACGCTGGTGTCACCTGCACACGTGAGCATTCAGGGAGGAGGTGTGAAATGCCACTCACAAGCTATATGCTAAGAGATAGAGGAGCAGGAAACTGACCATGCTGAGCATGGTGTGAGTGCAGGAGAGATGGAGTTGTTGTCTGCAATCCTGCAGTGCTGGAAGCAAAGGAAATTGTATCTCTGTGGCATTTCTATCTTGGGATGATGAGCTAGAGCACAAAGTGATCCTCTCTAAAGACCCTCACTTCCTTTTGTAATATATCCAGGATTCAGGCTGGTGAATGGCAGCACAGCATGTTCCGGGCGAGTGGAGATCGAGATAGAGGGGGCGTGGGGAACCCTCTGTGACTCTGGCTGGGACATCTCCGACGCTCATGTTCTCTGTCATCAACTCAACTGTGGATTTGCTGAGTCCATTCCTGCAGGAGGGCACTTTGGGAGAGGAACAGGCCTGGAGAGACACTTTCCACTGTAATGGGACCGAATCCCATTTGGGACAGTGCCCTGTGACTGCTCTTGGGGTGTCCCCATGCTTGCCTGACAACAATGCTGGTGTTTTTTGCTCAGGTGAGTTGAGGGAAAATGGATTAACTCATTTTGCCCCTTTTGTGTGATTTGGAAACACAAAGCAGGGGAGCTCCTGGCAGTGACAAACTGAATTTCCTGCTGGAGAAACTATGGGTTCCCATGGAGGGATTCAGAGAGCTTTACCTGCTCCTGCAGAGCGCGTTTTGTTGGGGGAGATGAGAGCTGAGCAGGGAGCCGGCATCTCTGCTGCTCCAGGGCATCTGGTTCAGGCCTTGGGGCCACCACCAGGCCTGGGCTCCTCTGTTCTCTCCTGGGGCACAGGCCAAGGAGGGAACTGTGGGACACAGCTCCTCTCCCTGCAGCTGTGAAAGATCCTCTGCTCCCTCCTGCAGCCCATACCCCCATCCCAGACCATAACCTGATCCAACAGCCTGCGGGGACTGGACCATGAGTGCACCCAGCAGGAGCAATTCCTGAGGCTGAGCAGCACCTTGGGGCTGGGATTTGCCCTTGCTCCTTGTCAGTATGAACCTCAAACTTGTCCTGTTTTGTAAAGAAGGCCCTCATCCCTCTGCTTCTTGCTAAGGACACAAGCTCCATATCCCACAGGGAGGTAGAAGGGCAGAGCTGTCCCAGCAGGAGCCAGTCCCGGCTTGAGGATGGAGCAAGACTACTGCTCACCCCTGTCACACAGGCCTCGTACAGGCCACTACTTCCTGCTGCTGAAGCTGCTCCAGATTCATCCATAAGGACATATCTGGTGGCTCAGGAATTTGGCTTGACCTCCAATGCTTTCCCATTTCCATCCCTGAGATAATATTAGAGCTCAGCAAGGTTTAGGGCCTGGAAAACGAAATCCCTTGGAGCACTCCCATCCTTGAGCTCCTCACTGTGAGCTGGATATGGATAGGTGAGCTCCAGGATGTCCAAGGGCATGAGAATGGGAAACAAGGCAGCATGCAGGACATTTCCCCTCTCTCCGAGCAGGACTCTCTTCTGGATCCCTGCGTCTGGTTGGTGGAGGGAGCCGCTGTGACGGGCGAGTGGAGATGCCCCTGAATGGGACATGGGTCCGAGTCCTGGATGACCAGTGGGACCTGAACGATGCCAGCGTGGTGTGCCGGCAGCTCCAGTGCGGAGAGGCAGAGCAAGCCTACAACCTGCCGAAGTCTGAGCGAGGAACGGGCCCCGTGGGGCTGAGAAGGGTCCAGTGTGCAGGGAAGGAGACTCGCCTGACCCTCTGCAACACCTCCCTGCCTGCGGCAGCGCCTGCAGGAATTGCCGAGGACGTGGGGGTGGTTTGCTCGGGTGAGTTGCTCTGACGGTCCCCAATGTGCTGTGCTCCCCAGGGCTGCGAGCCCCTCACAGCCGGGTTTCTCCTGGGTGCAGGGAGCCGGCGGGTCCGGCTGGTGCACAGGGCAGGACGCTGTGCTGGGAGAGTGGAGATCTTCTACAACGGCACCTGGGGGACCGTCTGTGACGACTCCTGGGACCTGCTGGACGCCACCGTTGTTTGCCGCCAGCTGGGCTGCGGGGTGGCTGTGAATTTCACCGGCTCTGCTCATTATGGGGAAGGCTCTGGACAGATCTGGCTGGATGACATGAACTGCTCCGGGGATGAAGCTGCTCTCTGGGACTGCCCGGCCAGGCCCTGGGGGCAGCACAACTGCAGGCACAAAGAGGATGCAGGAGTCGTCTGCTCAGGTCTGTGCGGGCAGCCGTGGTGGGAGCCTGGTGCTTCATGAGGGGAAGGGGGAGAAGCTGGACATGGTGGAACTGCCCCGACTGCCCTGAGCCCCCTTCCTGCCTGGTCCTGGGGACACCCATGCACAGTCCCCACTGGACCTGCTCAGGACTATAGGGAGAGCACAGGTGTCCCCACAGATCAGGGGGGAGGGTAGTGCTGCACATTGGGTGCTTCTCTCTGCTCCCTTGGTAAAACAGTGCCTTGCTGGCAGTGCCCGCTGACTATCTGAGCCCTGGGATGTCTAGAAGACTCCCTGCTTCTTGGTGGAGGCACGGGGGCCACGTGGAGGGCAAGAAGTTGCTCAAGAGTAGTCAGGGTGGATTTACCAAGGGGAAATCATGCTTGACTAACCTGATAGCCTTCTATGATGGAATGACCAGCTGGATAGATGAGGGGAGAGCAGTGGATGCCACCTATCTCGACTTCACCAAGGCTTTTGACACCATCCCTCACAACACCCTCCTAGGCAAGCTCCAGAAATGTGGGATAGATGAGTGGACAGTGAGGTGGATTAGGAACTGGCTGGATGGCAGAGCTCAGAGGGTGGTGATCAGCGGTGCAGTCTAGTTGGAGGCCTGTAGCTAGCGGGGTCCCCCAGGGGTCAGTCGTTGGTCCTGTCCTGTTCAATTTATTCATCAATGACCTGGATGAAGGCACAGAGTGCTCCCTCAGCAAGTTTGCTGATGATACCAAACTGGGAGGAGTAGCCGATACCCCAGAAGGCTGCGCTGCCATCCAGAGGGACCTGGACAGACTGGACAACTGGGCGGTGAAAAACCTCATGCAATTCAACAAGGCCAAGTGCAAGGTTCTGCACCTGGGGAGGAATAACCCCAGACACCCCAGACCCCAGTACAGGCTGGGGACTGACCTTCTGGAGAGCAGCTCTGCGGAGAAGGACCTGGGTGTCATGGTGGGTGATAAGTTGACCATGAGGCAGCAGTGTGCTCTTGTGGCCAAGAAGGCCAATGGGATCCTGGGGTGCATTAAGAAGAGCGTCTCCAGCAGATCGAGGGAGGTGATCCTGCCCCTCTGCTCAGCCCTGGTGAGGCCACATCTGGAGTATTGTGTCCAGTTCTGGGCTCCACAGTACAAGAGGGATGTGGAGCTGCTGGAGAGAGTCCAGCACAAGGCAACAAGGATGATGAAGGGCCTGGAACATCTGCCCTGGATGAGAGGGGACCTGATCAGTGTCTATAAGTACCTCAAGGGAGGCAGTGAGGAGGATGGTACTGGCCTCTTTTCAGTGGTGGCCACTGATAGGACTAGAGGAAATGGCCGGAAACTGAAACACCAAAAATTCCATAGGAACTTAAGGAAAAATTTCTTAACAGTGAGGGTGACAGAGCACTGGAACAGGCTGCCCAGAGAGGTTGTGGAGTCTCCTCCTCTGCAGATCTTCAAAACCCATGTGGACGCAGTCCTGTGTCACATGCTCTAGGTGACCCTGTGTGTGCAGGGGGATTGGACTAGATGACCTCTAAAAGTCCCTTCCAACCTTAAGCATTCTATGATTCTTAGAATAATCCTCCCTATTCACGGATGCCATAGAATGCCCTAAGGAATTCTTGTTATGTTTATCTCTGCTCACTCCAGGACCAGCTTGTCCCCCCCAGCTTTGTGTTTTTCCTTCCAGAGTTTGTGGCCTTGAGGCTGGAGAACAGTGATGGCTGCTCTGGGCGCCTGCAGGTTTTCTACAACGGGTCATGGGGGAGTGTTTGCTCCAACTCGATGACTTCGAGCACCGTGTCTCTGGTGTGCAAACAGCTGGGCTGTGGAGATGGAGGATTCCTTGAAACAGACCTGCCATATAGGAAGGTATCTGGCCATACATGGCTGGATCATGTTGAGTGTGGGAAGAGGAACAGCTCCTTTTGGCAGTGCCCCTCTGATCCCTGGAACCCAGAGTCCTGTGATGACCAACGAGAAGAGACCCACATCACCTGCAATGGTAATGCTGGAGCCACGTGGGCGCAAAGCTCACAGCAGGTCTCGCTCCCTGTTCAGCAAGGCACAATGTTGAGAAGGGGTCTGGAGTGGCTTTTACTTTCCATATGAGATCATTCTGCTGTCAGTGACACAAATACAACATATCCATGAGCAGTAGCTGCCTTGAGCTACCCCCATGGCCAAGGAGGGGAAGAGGCACATGCAGCCTCCACCTCACCTTGGTGAGCTCCTCTACTGCACCTTGGACACCTCTTGGAGGTGCCTGTTGATCTCTGTTGTGAATAGATGGGGCCCAGACAATCACCTTTTAGCTTGGGAAGTCCATGCAGAGCATTCCACTCATGGCCGTGGTTTGCTGAGGGAATGGGAAGTGGGAGAGAGAACGCGGTGCTGGTGGCTCAAGGTTATGTAGGAACCAGGCCATGCCCAGGGCAGTGCTGGCATCAGAGCTCGGAAACAGCCTCCCCTTGGGGACATGCTCCTGCTCCTCTGCTAACCAGGAAACCTCTTGGGGTCAGCAGCCAGGGTAACACTGGAGTCCAGCACTGTTACACACTGCATTATCAGGGGGGTTCACCTTTGTCCACGAGCAGGGGGAGGTGCTGGGAGGTTCAAGCACAGCTAAGTCCTGATCCTGTCCACATGACCCCCATAAAGCAGCCCCTTCCTTCACTGTAGCGTTTCCTTCTACAGGGAGACGACCAGAAACCCCTCCAGCCCTAGCGGCAGAGTGCCCCAACTCTACGAGCTGCACAGGTAACTGCTGCTCCCTGTGCCCTTCTCACCTGGCCAGGCCCTCCCAACCACCCCAATGACACGGAGGGTTCTGTGTTTTCCAGAGATGGAGAAGATTCGTGTCGTGGGAGGAGAGGACGGCTGCTCGGGCAGAGTGGAGGTTTGGCACCGCGGCGCCTGGGGGACGGTGTGTGATGACTCCTGGGACATGAAGGACGCTGAGGTGGCCTGCAGGCAGCTGGGCTGCGGCCCTGCCATGTCTGCCCTGGGGGAGGCTGCGTTTGGGGAGGGGACGGGTCCCATCTGGCTGCAGCAAGTGAAGTGCAGAGGGACAGAGCGGTCTCTCTGGGACTGCAGGGTGCAGTGCGGCAACAGCGGTGCCTGCCAGCACAAGGAAGATGCTGCTGTGAATTGCTCTGGTGAGTGGCAGTGCTTGGTCCCCTTGTTTGGGGACATGTTATCCCAGCTGGGCCCCCACAGGGCCCCAGACTCCTCAGAGCAGGGATGTCCCTGCAGAGGTTGGGTGCCTGGTGCCAGGTGGGGAGCAGATGTTATGGGGCAGGGTGTCCTCATGCCTTTGCCTGTGGGGTTCTGCAGCCCCCTGAATGCCTGTCCTGGGCTGTCCATGCTGTCCTCCCCATGGCCCAGAGCAGAGAGCCCAGGGCCTGTCATGGGCACCCAGGGAATGAGTGTTCTGATGGCACTTGGAGGGGACATGCACAGGCACAGCCACATCTCTCTCCCTGCTCTGCAGCTGCACCCAGGATGACAACAGCAGCCCCGCGAGCAGGTAACCTGCCCTTCGTCCTGGGTTGGGTCTCCCTGGGGCCAGGCTGTGACCTGCAGCCCGAGGGAAGGGGCCCTGTGCTGGGGTGCAGGGCCTCAGAGAGGAGGCCCAGGAGTGGGAGCGTTTGGCTTTGTGGAGGGCTGTGAGTCACCCAGCAGTGTGAGAGCTGCCCCACAAACCAGCACAGGCTCCCCCAGCCCTGCCATGTGCAATGGTTTGGGACTGGGGTGTCCCTGGGCCCCAGCATGCCCCAGGTGAGGTCCTGCCTCATCCATGTCACTGCCCATGCAGATCCCACCCAGAGGCGTGTGAGGGAAAGCGGAGGAGTCTCCGTGCCTGTTGTCATCTGCATCATCCTGGGGGCCCTGCTCTGCCTGCTCCTGGCCCTCCTGGCAGGGCAAGTGCAAAGGGCCAGGGCTCAGCGCAGAGGTGGGTCCTTCCCCATCTATACCAGGGTGGACGATGCCTCTTGACAGCCCTGTGGGGGCTGTAGGGTATGTGTGAGGGCACAGAGGGGCTGAGGTGGGGGTGCTACCTCCTGCCTTATTCCCTGTTCCTTCACTGTTTGTGGGACACCCGCAAGCAGGAGCTGTGGGAGTGCTGATGCAGGAGGAGATGGTGATGGGGCAGAGGGAAAAGGCAGCGAGGGGCTGGGGGAGATGGGAGCAGCAGGAGACATCCAGGGGCGCTGCTGGCTGCGCTCTGGACAGTGCTAGGGGGAGGCTGTGGGGCAGGAGCGGTGCCAAGAGGAGCTCAGGGCAGGGAGTCTCTCAGAGTGGCAGTCGGTCCTTGGGCTGCTCCCTCTGTCCTGCCCTGTTCTCCCATGTCAGGGCAGGATCATTTTATGGACCAGTCTGGCAGAGAGTGAGAAGCTCCCTGGCGAGAGGAGCTATAGGAGCTGCTCCCTGGTCAGAGCAGGGACTGACTTGGGGCCAAAAGGGGCATTGGGGGCTGTCTCTGAAAAGAGAGCATGAGGTGACACTGCCCCAGACCATCTCTACAGGGGCATTGCCATCACTGGGGATCTGACTGTGCCTGGGCAGAGCAGTGGGTCTGGGCTGTGGGGTCAGTGCTCATCTGGCTAAGGTGGAAGGGCTGAGTGCCCACATCGGGGTCCTTCTCTTTTCTCCATGTGCCTGTGCCAATCCTGCCCATGTCCTCAGCCTCCAGGAGGTCTCTGGAGCCCTTCTCTGAGGCCGTGTACCAGGAGATTGACTACAGCCAAGTGTGGGAGAAGCAGGAGAGGTTCAGTCCTCCAGGTCTGTGTGGTCGGTTCTGGGACAGAGCACATGGCAGGGCCCTTTCCACTGGCCCTAACCCACGATGGGACCATTGCAGCCCTCAGGCCAGTTGTCTTCTCAGTGCTGGGGTCACGGGTTCCTTCAGGAGAGCAGCCCAGTGCTGGGCTCAGGCGAGGAGCTTCCTTCCAACCTGCTCTGCCCATCCCAGCCCGGGGGCACAGCTTCTCCCTGCCTGTCCTGCTGCCCCCATCAGTTGTACCTGTCGGGTAAAGGAAGGGGGTGGCCAGGGCGGCTCTGAAAGGCCCTTGGAGATGGGATTTGTCCCATGGGAGCAGGACAAGCCCTGGGCTGTCCTCCCCATGCAGTCCCTGCTAGGTGGGTCCCCATCCCCAGTAGGGCTGACAATCGGCAGGGTCAGCAGGGCTCACAGTGATAATACTCGCTGCTCCTCTTGCCAGGCTCCTCTTCAGAGGGCTCCCTGACCAAGCTGCAGCCCGAGTCCAGGGACAGTGAGCAACGTCCTGGGTCAGCACCAGGTAATGGGCAGGGAGGCAGGGGAAGGGTTGGTCTCTCCTCCCCATAGCTGTGTCACTGAGTGTCACCATTGGGATGGGGAGGAATTGCCTTCAGGAATGACTCTGGAGTCATGCAGTGTAGGCAAGCATTGGACATGCCCCACTGAGCTGGGTGCCTGAATGGGGCCTTATTTGGCTCAGCTTGTCCCTGCCTCCATCAGGCTCTGAGTTTGTCCCAGGGAATCCCCAGCCCCGGTGCAGACTCCAGCTCTTCTATCCCTGTGGCAGGGGGAGAGGGCACCCCACTGCCTCACACGCACTCCCATAACCCTGGATCCAGGATGCTGGATCTTCTGTGGCCCTGCCAACACCAGTGTCTCTGCCCTTTGTTCCTTCATGTCCTTCCTTCCTCTGCTCTGTGGGAGGGCTCCTGTCATCACCAGCTCCCCTCTCGTTTCAGAGGTCCCTGTCCTGCCCACAGGTGACCCAGCGGATGGCTATGACGATGCCAGAGAAGAATCTGACCCTGGGGAGGATCTTGTTCCTGGCCAGCAAGACTGGGAAGCGCCCAGGGAAGCAGAGGAGGGTGAATGGTTTGAGGAGGCACGGAGAGGTGAGGGGGAAATGCAGCCGCTGGTTCCTGGGGTGCTGTCCTCAGTGCCAGGAGAGTGGCAGCAGCCTGAAAGCCCGGCGTCCCGGAATGGGGAGGGTACCTACCTCAGGAGTTTTCCTGGTGAGGAGATGGGGGTGGGATTAGGGGACTGAAGGTCTCAGGCAGTGAGAGACAGGGAGGAAGGGGATTCACAGCCCAGGAGGAGCATGTGTGTGGGGCAGACTGCAATGCACTGGCCTTGCTGCTTCCAGTGGGGAACGTGCGCTGCTGAGGATGTGATGGAGCCCCCAGGGCAATCAGAGCAGCCCCATCCTTTCCTTTCGCAGACACAGCGTATGATGATGCTGAAGGAGCATCCCTGGCACATCCTCATGAGGACACCAAGGCTGTGAGACTGGACCCTGGTGCCAGACTGTCTGTGAACCCAGGTCTGAGAGAGCCCATCACTGCCATGAGGTTGGGTGCAGCTGGGACAGAAGAGAGGTCTGCGCGGCTTGGAGAGTCATGAGTGACAGAGACTGCTCTCCTTTCTGCCACTAGTAGCAGAAAGAGCTGGACATTGCCTCTCTCATCTTTTCTCTACTTTTATCCCATGCATTGCTATTTGTTCTTATTAAAACCACGTGGGAGTTTGACCCAGAGATTGTGTTTCCCTCCCCAGATCTGGATGTCTCCCCAGAGCTGATCAGGGAAGGTGAAGCAGCACAAACCAGCAGTGGGTAAGGGGAACAACTTGGGAAGAGCAGGCTCTGAGACAGGCTGTGCTCCTGCAAGAGCCCGTGATCTCTGGGGTGTGGGAATAGTGATGAGTCCAGCTGCAGGATATTTCTGCTGGCAGGGACATAGAATCATAGAATTATTAAGGTTGGAAGGGACCTTTAGAGATCATCTAGCCCAACTCCCCTGCACACACAATGTCACCTAGAGCACGTCACACAGGATTGCGTTCAAACGGGTTTTGAAGATCTCCAGAGAAAGAGATTCCACAACCTCTCTTGGCAACCTATTCCAGGGCTCTGTCACTCTGTCAGGAAATTTTCCCTTAAGTTTCTGTGGAACCTTTGGTGCTTCAGTTTGTGGCTGTTTCCTCTTGTCCTATCACTGGCCACCACTGGAAAGATGCTGGCCCCATGCTCCTCACTCCCTCTTAAGGTATTCATAGAGACTGAGCAGGTCCCCTCTCAGCCTTCTCTTCTTCAGGCTGAACAGGCCCAGCAGTCTTAGACATTCCCATCCTGCAAACCTCATGCAGAGTTTCCAGCCATATCTGGAAAGATCTTTGCAGAGAAGAAGATCTGCAGAGTCCTATTATGTCCCTCTGGGCAGGATAGTCCAATCTCCTTCCCCAACTTGCTCTTTTCCCAGGGGCTCTTCCTGGGCTACCCTGGTCCCTGGGACAGTTGCCACCACAGAGCTGCAGCACAGAGCTGCACAGAGCCCCGAGTGCTGGGCTGGGACCCCATAGCAGTGAGCCTGGAGGTGACAGTAGGCCCTGAACGCTAGCCCATATTTCCATGGCCGAGAAGATGCCATGTCTACCCCTAAAGCAGGCACCCACAGGAGCTGAGACAGGATCCCTGTTCCTTGGCTGGGTTTTAAGCAGCTGCTCCCCAGTGCGAATGGGTGAAAGACCTCTCCTGTGGGAGCTGGGTAGGGAGGAGGGTTCGATGGTTGTCCAGCCTGTGGCACCCAAACTGCCTCCCTCCTCCATTCAGGGGTCTCTGTGACTTGCTGACCCTTCCTGAGGGGATTCCAAACACTGACAGGCAGGTGAGGGCTCAGGGCAAGCACCCAAAACCGTCCTCGTCTTTCACTCCGGCTCATTTGTTTCCTTGCGCTAATCTACTCAGAGAGCTGTTCCTGGAATAGTGAGAAAGGAGTCACACACATCTATTCCTGTATCTCTTTCTATATAATATATATAGATGAATATGTTCTGATGGTCTCCATGAAAACATCTTCCATCACAAAGATCTTCCCAAGGATGGACCCGGCCTGTTTTTATTTTATCTCTCTCTGACTCATGTTCCTGTCTGAGAGTGTAGTGATGTATTTGCAGCTCAGAAGAGGGTTCTCTGTGCCAGACCTTTGGGAGAGTATATCCTTCAGGGGAGGGCTGAGCTCAGCCCCACATCTTCAGGGCCAGGACTGACACAGCCCCAGGGCTGGCTCAGTGAGTGCTCGCCCCACGGTGGAGGACCCCTTGGCCTGAGCAGAGCCAGCACCACTTGTCTCCACACAGACTGTGAAGAGCCCATGGAAGAAGAGCGTTCACAGAGTGAGACCCCATGGAGATGGGTCATGCACTTGGGTGGGGGGTGCAAACAAAAAACCCATCCCCACAGGAAACTGGTGGTTGTCTGGGAGCACTGAGGGGAAGGATCAGGATATGGCACTTGCTCACACTGCACTATGGCCCTGAGGGGTCCATCTCAGTCTTGGCCACAGCTCAGTGTGCACAGAGCCCGAGGGAAGAAGAGGTGAATGAGAATGCCTGGTGGAGGGCAAGATTGCTGCAGTGAAGGAGCTGAAGTACAGAGGTGTCTGCCTTAGAGCAGGATCCTGTCTATGCCCCTGTGTCCCCCTGCCCTGGCACGTGGGAGGAAGAGCTGATCCGCTAGAGGGTAGGTAGGACAGGCTGGATCGATGGGTTGAAGCCAACAGTCTGAGGTTCAACAAGGCTAAGTGCCAGGACCTGCACTTCGGTCACATCAACCCCATACAGTGCTACAGACTTGGGGCAGAGTGACAGGAGAGATGTGTGGCAGAAAAGGATTTGGGGTTGTCGGCTGACAGCAGGATGAATGTGATCCATCAGTGTGCCCATGTGACCAAGGCAGCCAGCTGCATCCTGGCTTGTATCAGAACAGTGTAGCCAGCAGGACCAGAGGAGTGATCATCCTCCTGTACTCGGAGCTGGTAAGGCGAATACAGTGTTCAGTTGTGGGCTCCTCACTACAAGAAAGACATGGAAGTGCTGGAGCGTGTCCAAAGAAGGGCAACAAAGCTGTGAAGGGGCTGGAGCACAGACTTTATGAGGAGCGGCCGAGGGAGCTGGGATCATTTTGTCTAGAAAAGACTCAGGGGAGACCTTATCACTCCCTACAACCACCAGAAAGTTGTAATGAGGCAAGGGTTGGTTTCTTCTCCAAAATACCTACCAACAGGACAACAGGAAACGGCCTCACATTGCACCAGAGGAGTTTGAGGTTAGGAATCACAGATATTAGGAAAAATTCTGTAGGATTTCTGAAGGCCAGCGGCCATGTTGTGAGCAAGACAGACCTCAGTGAAAGAACAAAGGGACTGCTGACTAAGGGATAAGGAAGTGGGCCAAGGTCAGAAGGAGTAAAAGAGCCGAGAGAAACAAGTAGAGGGGGACGGTCGTTAAATGTAAGAACGCGTGGACACTGCTAGTTAGCCTATCGCACTGTATAGTTAGACGCGTGGATGTGGGGTCTTAACCAATCATTGTAAAGAAGTGCTCTCGTTATCGGGGAAGCCTTGCATATAAGCGCACTTGGAACCCTGAATAAACTGGCACTGCTTGATCATATTGATTGTGCCTGTGGTGTCCAAGACCCCCACGCCAACAAGTGGCACCCGAACAGGGACCCTCGCCCCGAAGGCTTCCAGGAGCGCTTACCAGTGGTGGTATCCGAGGGTGCGGGAGGATCCAGCCGAAACAGGCGCTGCTCCGGCACCTGGAAAATCACTGGCGTAAAGACGAATTTGGAATCTCACCCAGGACAGGTGAGCGGCTGGGGAGGAGATGGGGTCCACGCTAAGCTCTGGGGAAGCAGCAGTGGTTAAACTCCTCCAACATATCCTTTCTACGAGAGGACTAAAATATGATAAGGCCTTACTCGAGCCCACATGGGACCAGATCGGGTAAGAATTGTGGGAAGAAGTGAGTAAGGGGTCAAAAGACGCTGTCAAATTAGCCACTGGGTGGCGGTTGGTGCAGCAGGTGTTAAAGGAAATGAAGGCCGAACGTGCTGCTGCAATGGCGGTGCTTGTGGCTATCACGTCACCGAGTTCAGACTGTGGGCTGATGAAAGCGGCTACCTCCTGTCAGGAGGTGTTCATGGGCCCAGTGTTACCATCCGACAAGCTGCGGAAGCGGGGGGGCTTCCGAGCCCTGACATCGCCCAAAAGACATCACAGGGCCACCGCCGGATCATGAGCCTCCTGAACCTGCAAGCAGTGTACCTGTAGGACCCACAGGTCCTGTGGCCCCTGCGCGTGGTCCAGGGAGGGAGGAAGAGAGGTCAACTGCATTGACCTACTCCCTTTTTCTTGCCCTCTTCTCCAGCATCTCCAACATCCCCGCGCCGAGAGCGAAAATGAGCCATGGCAGCCTTTGCAAGCACTTCAGGACCGGGACCACCATGCCACCGAAAACCGCTGGTGTTTGGAGATCCATCGCTAACCCCCCATGCCTGCACCTCTGCCTGCTACACCATCTATGCTCCGGCTTCCAGACCCCCCCGTCGCGCCTGAAGAACAGCCCAGTTGGGTCCAGGACTTGTTGGATCACCTTGAAAAATTAGAGAAGCGGGCTGGGGAAGAAAAGGTGAATGAGATCAAGGAGACTTATGTTGCTGAGGGCTTGACAACAGCCAGGGGGGAGGTGCAGGGGAATTTGATCCGTCTTTTAAAGTGGGGGTTGGAGAATTGTAATGCTTTAAGTGAGGACAGAAACCGTTATTAGGGCTATTATTTCTGTTTGCTATGTTCGTCCCT